>NW_019396278.1:445504-472509 GCF_000591075.1 Eurytemora carolleeae | reverse complement strand
CTGAACAACGAGAACCCTGTTATAAACTGAACAACGAGAATCCTGTTATAAACTGAACAACGAGAATCCTGTTATAAACTGAACAACGAGAACCCTGTTATAACTGGACAACGAAAATCCTGTTATAAACTGAACAACGAGAACCCTGTTATAAGCTGAACAACGAGAGCCCTGCTATAAGCTGAACAACGAGAACCCTGTTATAAACTGAACAACGAGAACCCTGTTATAAGCTGAACAACGAGAACCCTGTTATAAACTGAACAACAAAAACACTGTCATAAACTGAACAATGTAAATTGAATTCTTTTTGAAAAAAATAAATTTATTTTGATTTAATTTAAATTATTTTAAATTAAATTAAGAGATATGTGTGACTTATGTCAAATAAAATAAATGCTTAAATCCTAAAAATATATTATTCTTTGTTTGTTTTTATTTTTGGTCAGCAAGTTTATGCTAGATATTTATAAACATTATTTTCAACTTTCAATATCTTTTATTTTGAAATAAAAACTGTACATTAGCAACAATAATACTTTTCTAATCCTATATTTGCAATCAGATATTTATGTATGAATTTAATGGATCAAATAGTCTAAGGTTGCAAAGATACAAAGATTTGAAAATCAGTGAGAATGTTTGATTTCTTTATTGAAAATAAAATAGATTTTTTTAAATTAATGAATCGTTTTTCAAAAATGACAAGGAAATCAATCTTATTCTCGAAAATAAGTACAATCTAGAGCACAAATGTTTGTAAAGTCCATTTAAAAAGTTTAACTTACATAACTGGAAGTTCAGCGGAGCATTCAATTTTAATCCGCTTAGTGGAATCCACTAAAACCATCCGCTCATCTTCTCCTATATACAGTTCATCCACTACACCAGATACATCTGCTTGAATTCCGCTAAATAAAACAATATGCACCCGCTAGAATTCCGCTAAACAAACCAGATACACCCGCTATAATTCCGCTAAATAAAACAAAGTTTATCCGCTAGAATTCCGCTAAATAAAACACAATACATCCGTTAGAGTTCGGCTAGACAAAACAAAATACATCCCCTAGAATTCCGCTAAATAAAACAAGATACGTTTTATAGAATTCCACTAAATAAAACAAAACACATCACTTTAAATTCCGCTAAACAAATCAAAATATGTTCACAAGAATTCCGATAAATAAAAGAAAAAACATTCGTTAAAATTCTGCTAAACAAAACAAAATACATTCGCTAAAATTCCTCTAAATAAAACAAAATACATCCACTGGAATTCCGCTAAACAAAACAAAATCCCTTAAAATTCCGCTAAACAAAACAAAATCCCATAGAATTCCGGTAGATAAAACATAATACATCCATTAGAATTCCAATAAATATAACTAAATACGTTCACTAGAATTTCGTAAGATAAAACAAAATACATCCGCTAGATTTCCGCTTAAAAAAAAATTGCTTCAGCTAGATTTCCGCTAAACAAAACAAAATATATCCGCTAGATTTCTGCTAAACAAAACAAAATGCATCCGTTAGAATTCGCTAAACAAAACAAAATTTATCCGTTAAAATATTGTTATACAAAACATCATTTTCCAGCTGTACAGAAATGCTTATGCTAAAAATAATTACTTTTAATGCATTCCTTTTGTTTGCAAGGATAGCATCTAGATTCTAGAATAGGATATTTAATTTGTTTAAGCTGCAAATTCAGTAATGTTCAGTATAAAAAGAATAAATAAAAAAAATTACTATTTCTTTAAAATGTATGATGATAAAGCAAAAAACTATAAAGTGTGAAACGTGTGATTTTCACACTTTTAAGTCAAGTATAGAGGGAGGGGGGGGGGGGGCTTTGTCGAGACTTTGCTTAAATCAGTAAATAATGTTTAACTTTTTCATGATGTGTCTTCAAGCAATATGTGAGAGAAATGGAATTACCCACGGAAAGATAATATTTTTTTGCGAAAGTTTTTTTTTTGGGGGGGGGGGGAAATTTATAATTGTAAGTTTACTTGTCTTCGCAGTTTTTAAATTGTAGCGCGCCAACTAGAGCAGAAGAGATGCTGGACAGTACAAGTGCTACCCTCAGGTACATGTTTACCAAATGTACACTGTACAGTACAGCAGAGGTATGTATCTACATGTACGTACTGATGTGTACAATCATAAATACGGCATCTGAAATTAAGATTGTGATTTTACTTTCAGTGAAATTTAAGAAACAGAGTTGCCATAAAAGGATAAGACTTCAATGACGACCTAACGCATATTAATTCTAACAATCTGAGGGTTGAACTAAAGCTGTAATGACTTGAAGAAAGTCTTTTAAAAGGAATATTAAATGATTTGTCAAAAAAAAAACTAGTTTACAACTGTAGGAAACAATGTATATTTAAATAAAAAATAATAATAATGATCAATTTTTTTTACAGCCGTCTCTGATCCTTTGTAAGTAACCCTGTAGTTAATTAATAAGATAGGTATTCAGAGGACCCATGGTGAAATTGAACACGGAGGAAAGAGAACGGAAATATACTTTTTAGCAATTGATCTATGAATCTAATATTCTTTAATATTCTTTTTTCTTTAATATAATTTAGATGAAATCTTCCAAAAGAGATTTCATAATTCTCGGAAATTCGAATACCGAATGGAAAATTTTAATACAGAATTTGTTCCAGATAGAGAATTAGACACGGATACATATGAACCTGGGATACAGAATCATACCCGAGTACAGAATCTATTCCGGATATAGAATCAGCTCTGAATACAGAATCTGCTCTGGATACAGAATCAGCTCTGGATACGTAAGAAGTTCTGGAAACGTAAGAAGTTCTGGATACAGAATCAGTTCTGGATACAGAATCAGCTCTGGATACAGAATCAGTTCTGGATACAGAATCAGCTCTGGATACATAATAAGTTATGGATACTTGATCAGTTCTGTATACAGAATCAGTTCTAGATACAGAATCAGTTCTGGATACAGAATCAGTTCTGGATACAGAATCAGTTCTGGATACAGAATCAGCTCTGGATACAGAATCAGTTCTGGATACAGTATCAGCTCTGGATACAGTATCAGCTCTGGATACGTAAGAAGTTCTGGATACAGAATCAGTTCTGGATGCAGAATCAGCTCAGGATAATATAACATCTTAATACTCAAAAGTATACAGTAACAAATAAATAAATTAACTTTATAAATTATTGACGGAAATTTTACTGTCAACTTGTATTATCACAGCTGGTCACTGGTTAACTTGGGATTGAGAGGCCCATTTAACATTATATGGAGTGTAGAGAATAGATAGATAGATATATGAATGGGTTGATGAAAATAATAGATAGATAGATAGATAGATAGATATATGGATGGGTTGATGAAAATAATAGATAGATAGATAGATAGATAGATAGATAGATAGATAGATAGATAAATAGATAGAAGCAAGACATTAATTAATTGATAGTAGATGTATATATAGACAAGCCAATAGACAGACAAGTGGCAAAAGATAGATAGACAGACAAAATACATTGATTTTATGATAGATAGATCAAATAGACAAGATACAATGTTTTTATAATAGTTTATAGATCAAAAATAGACAAGATATACTATTTGAGAGACAATTATTTTTGTCATTTGGATATATCCATGTCTACGTCAAACAAAATAACCAATCGATTAACCCCTGCAAAAAATATTTCTATTAATTGGATATTTCTAAAACAAATCTATTGCTAGAAGAACTAGAAATTACGTCTTTTCGGTGTTATTTGAATCAATTTCACAATTAATGACGCAACAAGGTAAATATAATATATCACGCAGTAGACTTGTACACTGTACAATGTACAGAGCTCACTAGAGATTAGAGAACTAAACTCTAAAGCTTGAACAGGACAGGATAACTATGCTCTAGGTAGTAAACAAGGCAGTGAGTGACTCTCTCTCTAATCTGTGTAGGTGCATGAGGTGCATAACTCAGCCAAGCCCTAGAAGTATAACCGCGGGCCGGTACAAGGGGAATACGCTTAAACGGGTAATCCTGAACCCATTGTACGCAAAAAATACGAAAATGGAAATAGGGACCGTTGTACAATGTACATAACAATTACAGATACATTATACAATATACATAAATGAAGAATATTCTATGATTGATAGTTTCATGAACGTAAAATTTGAAATTAATTATAAATAAAAAATATTTTTAAAGAGACTTGCTTATAGGAATTAGTATGTATCTACATGAATGTTTTAAAAAAACCATAAAATATAATAATCAGGCATAGGCGTAGAAAGGGGGGTTACATGGGGGACCCCCCTAGAATCTCGGGGTTATAGTACATGCCCTTCTATAGAATCTTGGTCTCCATTATCCATGATTACCAAAAATAAATATGAAAAAAAAATTTATAAGCGCTTCGCCCATCATTAAATTCAATCAACTTAATCAAAGTAACACAGATAAGATTTACCAAAAAATTTATTAAATTTAATGCAGTATGTGAACGTGCACTATGGGGGGGAATGGGGAGAGGGGAAAATAACAGTTTTTAGTTAAAAAGTATTATTTTGCCCCACAATTATAGGGTGGCTAAAAAAATATTGCCACTTTGCGCCATTATTTATTGATCTTAATTAAACTTCAATCTTTTATCTCAAATTAGCTATTCCGTTTGGATGGGGGGGGGGGGCAAAAACAAAAAGTTAAAAAAGTAGCATATTTTTATCTTAATACAGTAAAATCAAAGTATAAACTATGCAGTGACTATATCATAGGGAATAACATAAATGACGGCACAATTCACCATTTCGTCCGACTGCACACCCATTTTTTCGTCTGGCACTGTTTATACAATATACATTCATTTTTAAAGTACTTTACATTATTTGGTTTAAATTTTGAGCCACATTTTTGTTCATTTGCACTAAAATGTGTTCATTTGTGCTATAAATAATATTTTATGGGCAATTATGGTAAAATTTTAGATTTTAGTTAGATTGAACATATTTTTGTTCATTTGCACTAAAATATGTTCATTTGTACTAATTAATATTTTACGGGCATATGGATGGTAAAATTTTAGATTTTAGTTCGATTGAACATTTTTTATTCATTCCCACTACAATATGTTCAATGAACTAATTAATTAAATGAACCGAATTCCGGTAGAATTTTAAAAATAGTTCTCCATGTGCTCGAAAAACCTTCCATGTGGTTTTTAGTTTGATTGAACAATTAGTTGTTCAGTCGCACTAAACGTTAGTCCGAATGAACGTATAGAGCGAATGTACGTTAGTCCGATCAATCATTAGTGCAAACGAGACGACACCAATTTGTACATCGGATGATATTTCTCAATGTCGTCTTCTAAGTAGAAAGCAGGTATATCCGGACTCAACAGCTGTTCAAGCTGTGTCGTGTCAAAATATTAAAGAAACCCAAAGGATCAACAATGTTTAGAAAAATTTAACTGAGATGTTAGGAATCTAAATCTAAGGAATTGTAGCACAAGTCTTTATGAGAATTTCATGTATAAAAATGTGAATATTCATATGTTGACATGACTTGTTTTGCAGTTTTATTAGTAACATTTGTTTAACGCTATTTTACATCAAACATGAATCAGTAAATTTGTTAAACAATTGATTATGTACTGCATATTGCACTGTAGATAGATCATGAATAATGTTGAAAGTTATTGAAATTAATAGATCGGGTCGGTATATTCCTAGAGAACGATTTTTGGACCCCCGCCCCCAAGGCCCCCCCCTCCTAGCAATTTTGTACATGACGAAATTAAAATTAGTATTTATTCAGTATTATTCAGGGTTAGGTTAGGCTAAGACACTTTCTGGCCGAGTGCTGCGGCTAGGACAGGCTAGGGGGCCGAGCGCTGCGGCCACGGGCTAGGTTAAGTTAACGACACTTTCTGTAAGATCCATGCACAAAATTGATAGGAGAGGGGGGGGGCTGGGGGGTCCAAACATCGTTCTCTAGGAATATATCAATAGATCTAAGACCATGCATTCATAATATACAAGGGGTCTATAGTTCTTTAGATGAAAATCATTTTATTAGGACCAGGGGCGTACTCAGGAATTTATCAAGGGGGGCTCGATTTTTTTTCTTTTCTGGGGGTGGCTCAGCACCCGCTTGGGCCTTTAAAAACTCTGAAATCGAAAGATACTGGTCCAGGGGAGACATAGAGCCAATAGCCCCCCTGAATACGCCTCTGATTAGGACAGTCAAGGGTTGCTTTCAAAAGCAATTACTTCTGGAAAATAAGCACTTCTAATCCTTATGCTGAGCGCCTTATAAAAAAGACAAATTTTTATTATTTCAGATTAGAAATGGGATTGACGATTTCCAGTCTGTTTGGCCGATTATTCGGGAAAACTCAGATGAGAATATTAATGGGTAATTTTTCGAAAATTTAAAAAATGTTTTCACATGTTCAGCCGAAAATAGCTAATACCAACAAACTTCAGATCCAAAATATGAGTTATAAAACTAAAACAAGGCTTAGCAAAAAAAATATTTTCGATCTTCTTTCTGTATAATAAAGGTCTTCGCTTACATACATTTATTTTTATGTCATTTAAAGCTGGCCAAACTGCTGGACCAAATTGGCTGATTTTTTTTTAGTTCCATGAGTACCATGTGGGTAACATAGGCTAAAAATCGGAAGTATTGTCTTTAAAATTATTTTTTTTTAATTCTATGGGCAACGCCGGGCACTAACAAAACAAAAAACAACCCCTTTTCATTCACTTTTTTTATTGCAACTTTAAGTAAAAAACGTATTAATTTTTCTGAAAAAAAGATACTTTGCCTTTGTTACTATCACTGCTTATGTGACGCATGAAGTGGCTTAAAAATTAGTTTTTGGGTGCATAGGTTCTATGGTGGTGTGGCCCAATTTGAGCATTTTGTGAATATTTTAGGTTAATCGGAGTATTGCATCAGGTGCCAGCTGTTATTGGTTTATCGGCAAAATCTTGATTTCTGATGAAGGTCAATGACCTCCGATCTCAAATTTCCGGTTAGATGACCACACTCGAAGACTGAATGCAAAATATAAGCCTTATATCTCAATGTTAAGAACCAACCGCAGCCTTTACACATTATGGTGTCGAATTGCCCCCTAACTCGTAACATAAATCGAGACGTGCATTACTCCCACCCATATTCATCAAGTTAGAGCAAACATTTTTTTTTGCAATTCAATACTGAGGGTTGACATCACCCAGAGAACCTATGCACCTTTAGATTTTCTGACTTAAACTTTGTATTGTGTGACCCTACTGTTAATTTGTTTTTAATATTTTTTACATTTGATTGTATTGTTAATTGATAGTTGGATTGGATGCTGCTGGTAAAACTACAATTCTTTACAAACTGAAACTTGGAGAGATAGTCACTACAATCCCAACCATAGGTAATCCCATAATTTTTATCCTTACCATGTGGTAAACTTTTAACTATCAATATCATCCAAACAAAGTTAAACCCAAAACTATTAACATAACCATGTGTAAATTTATAACTACAGGGTGTCCCACGAAACATGACAGTATGCAAGACGACTTGAATATCGTCTTGATTTTCGATATAATTTGCTGCATTTATTTGTCAACCTAGTTTTGGAAATAAATTTCTAGAGATAATGATCGCAAAATTCCCCTAGTCCTGCTTTTTCCAAAATGTGGTCTGCATTTTTTTATGCTTTCAATATTGCCCGAGATATGAATAATTTCGTTCAGATTTCGACAATTTTGCTTTTATTTAAAAAAATTGAAATCTGAACCAAACTCTTTATATCTCCTGTAATATTGAAAGCGCAAAAAACGCAGACCACTTTTGGGAAATGCCAGGGCTAGGAGAATTATGTGATAGTTGTTTCAAGAATCATACATGTTAAAGTAGATAGAAGACTAAATGTCACAAATAAATTCAAATATCAAAGACGATATTCAAGTCGTCTTGCTATTGTCATGTTTCGTGGCACATCCTGTACCATCCCAACAATATAAATCCCTTACTATCATCCCAGCCATTGGAAAGCCCATAACTTTCTTCTTTAGCCATTGGTAATTTTTAGCCATCATCCCAACCATAGGTGAATACTGAAAAATATATAGCTACCATACCAATCATAGGTAAATAATAACTACATCCAAACCATAAGTAAATCCATAACTATCAACCCTACTATAGGTAACCCCCATAATTATCATCCTAATCATTGGTAACCCCATAATTATCATCTTAGCCATAGGTAAATTCATTTTATCTTTCTTACCATAGGTAAAAACATTTCTATCATCATAACACTATGTGAATCCATAACTAGCATCCCAACAATTTGTGAATCCATAATATCATCCTAGCCATAGGTAACGCCATAACTATGATCCTAACCATAGGTAAATTAATAACAATCATCCCAACCATAGGTTAATTCATAACTATTATCATAACATTATTTGAGTCCATAACTATAATCCCAACAATATGTGAATCCATAACGATCATCCTAGCCATAGGTAACGCCATGACTATCATACTAACCACCGGTAATTCATAACTATTATCCGGTTCATCCCAACCTTTGGTGATTTATAACTATCATTCTAATTATTAGTAAATCCATTACTAGCACCCCGCCCATAGGTAACCCCATAAGTATCATCCTAATCATTGGTAAATCCATAAAAATCATCCCAATTACAGGTAAATTCATAATTATCATCATAACTATATGTGAATACATGACTATCATCCTAACAATATGTTAATTCATTACTATCATCCCAAGTCCATTACTATTATTCTTGCCGTAGGCTACGCCATAACTATCATCCTAGCTATTGGTAATTTATAAATATCATCACAATTATAGGTAATCCCTTAACTATCATCCCAACCGTTGGAAAATCCATAATTATCATCCCAATAATAAGTTAATACCTTACCAACCTATAGGTAAATCCATAATTAGAAAATAAGTATTCAAAACCTGATTTTAAGTTTTATTGTATCGACATTATGTTTCATGCTAGGCATTCTTCAGGATACTAATTTGGTGATTTCTTATTTCTTAAATCCATATTATGTAACTATCGTCTCCACCATAGGTAAATTCATAATAATCATTCCAGCAATATGTCCATAACTATCATTCCAATCCTAGGTAAATTCATAACTATCATCCTAGTCATAGGTAAACAAGTAGTGAGTAAGTAATTTATTTATAAAATATAACAGTAGTGTAGGCTGTGGGAATATTTTCCCTTAATTCTTAAGAAATAAAAGATACATTTTTATTTTTAAATTTTAGATTAATTTTTAAATTTTAAATCAATTTTTAAATTTTAAATTAATTTTTTTAATCGGTGTATTTTCAAAAAAAGAAAATGAAAAAATAAACAAAAAATGGATAAAATAGATTTATACTTTTATTTGTGAGGCTTATGTAGTTGCAACTTCATTCTATATTATTTTATTTTAGGTTTTAACGTAGAAACTGTTGAATACAAGAACATTTGCTTCACTGTCTGGGACGTCGGCGGCCAAGACAAAATCAGGTAAAACGATGGCCGTTTGGACTGCGTATCAATTTGGAGCAATCCAATCCACCCTGTATCAAATTCATAATTCATCATAACATTCGTATCCAACCCGCTAGCAGCAAGGGCGTGCTTCAAGTGCATACACAGACGATTTACTAAAACAATTATTCTCGGATTCCCGCTTTTCACTTAAACTGCGATGAAATTTAAGTTATTCAAAGTTATTTATTGCCGGTTGTTATACATTCGGGGAACTGATATATCACTGTATAAATATTCCTTTTTAAGTCTTGATATCCTTCATTTTCGTTCAACTCGTACATGGAATTGATGACTTTAATGATGTCAAATAACAACATTTGTTGAATGATCAACAAAAAATGAAGAGTTCTTATGCTACAATTATTTTTATCCAATCTGTAAATCTCCCTCAATACAAAAATGTTATTTCTGAATTTTAACAATTTGTGGTAGATTTTATACTTCTACTGGCACTAGTACTTTAAATTCAACCTAAATCAACATTTCATGATAACTTCTTTTTTTCAGTTCATTTTCAGACATCAGTCTTATACTCAGTTTATTAAACTACGTTTTAGCTGACAGTCCCTTTAAAAGCTTAAATAGCTATGATTAAATGTAAACTATGTTTTAGCTTTTTGGTCACAGTTCCTTTAAATTTTTAGACCTATGATTCTCTTACATATTTAGACCTCTGTGGCGCCATTACTTCCAGAATACCCAGGGACTTATCTTCGTGGTGGACAGCAACGACAGGGAGAGGATACAGGAGGCACAGGACGAACTTCAGAAAATGGTGAATATTCCGATTTTCAAAGTTAATTTATTTAAGAAACCCCCCTGGTTGCTAGTGCTCCTCTATAAGAATCCCACCCTGGTTGCTAGTGCTCCTCTATAAGAATCCCCCCCTGGTTGCTAGTGCTCCTCTATAAGAATCCCCCCCTGGTTGCTAGTGCTCCTCTATTAGAATCTCCCCCTGGTTGCTAGTGCTCATCTATAAGAATCCCCTGGTTGCTAGTGCTCCTCTACAAGAATCCCCCCCTGGTTGCTAGTGCTCCTCTTTAAGAATCTCCCCCTGGTTGCTAGTGCTCCTCTATAAGAATCCCCCTGGTTGCAAGTGCTCCTCTATAAGAATCCCCCTGGTTGCTAGTGCTCCTCTTTAAGAATCCCCCTGGTTGCTAGTGCTCCTCTATAAGAATCCCCCTGGTTGCTAGTGATCTTCTATATAAATCCCCCCCAGGTTGCTAGTGCTCCTCAATAAGTCCCCTCCTGGTTGCTAGTGCTCCTCTATAAGAATCCCTAAGAATCCACCTGGTTGCTACTGCTCCTCTATAAGGATCCCCCTGGTTGCTAGTGTTCCTCTATAAGAATCCCCCTGGTCGCTAGTGCTCCTCTATAAGAATCCCCCCTGGTTGCTAGTGCTCCTCTTTAAGAATCCCCCCTGGTTGCTACTGCTCCTCTATAAGAATCCCCCCTGGTTTCTAGTGCTACTGTATAAGAAGCCCCCCCTGGTTGCTAGTGATCCTCTATATATCGAGGGTAACTTGAAGTAACGTTTGCTGCACCTTTAACCGCACCCCCGTATAAGCTGTGTAATATAATGTATGAAATTGAATAAGTTATCCATTATCTTCTCTTTCAAATATAGGATATTTCAATTATGGTTTCGGGCATGTTCCGCCCTTGTTCTCCTTTAAATGGGGAGTCGCTTGAAATCAGAATTCTTTTCAGCGAGAAAAAATTTGAACTTTTCTTAAATCGACTTAAAATGATCCGATGAACACAATATTCAAGTTTGATTCAAAAATAAATAAATAAATTTCATGAATTTTTGAACAAGTGTATTCAATTATAACAGTTGTTTTACTTGTTTGTTTGGTTTTATTTCTTGAAAATGTATTTTTATTTTTTTGCTTGAAAGTCTGAAGCAAAAATACTGGGTTTTCGTCGCTTAATTTAAAATAAAACATCATTGAGGGGGGGGGGGAATGCTTTTTTGGGGTAAAAAAGTATCTGAGGGTAGGGGGGTCCGATTTCAAGTTTACATACTTATTTCGTTTTTCATTAAAAGATCAATATTTTCTAATTCATTTTTTAAAATCCCCAATTCTATCATTGAAAATGCGCAATTTATTCTATTCTGTCCTATAAAAATTTAAATTTGTTTGAAATACTTAGGAAAAGAGACCGACCACATTTTCGAATATTATAGGACTACTTGTTAGGAAAAAAAATGTTTCATCGACAACCCCCCCTCCCTACCCATTAATGGGGCTTTTGCCTACTATGAGTCTTTTTTAACACAAAACAATTTTTTCAGAGACACTCCTCTGTATATTTAATTTTATGCTTTCTTTCTGATGATGAAGATAGATGCATGAGACAGCAATGTCAAATTAAAAAATTTTAAAATTTAAAATAAAAATACTGTGAATCTGCCAATGCTGTTTTTCTTCAAGTTTTAAAAACTATGCCAACTAAAGGAAACGATGCCCTGTGCCATTCTACGGGCCGCAATTATGCTTGTATTCTAGTTGCTAGAGGACGAGATATTAAACGCGATTTTACTTGTATTTAATAGCTTCTAGTTCTAGTTGCTCTATAGAACCAGCTATGGAACGCGAGTATCCTTGTTTAAATATTTGTTTGTGCTAGTTACAAGAGGACGAGCTACGGGACGCGATTATCCTTGTGTTCGCAAACAAACAGGATCTTCCCAACGCGATGACCGCTAGCGAACTCACAGATAAGCTCGGACTTCAAAACCTCAGAAACAGAAAGGTCTGTAGATATTGAAAATTGAACATTTATTATAAATAATTACGCACCCCAAGGCACATCAACTAAGAAATTTCACTTTGAATCAATCTCTTCACAAAGTCTCCTAAAATTAACAGGCCTTCTTCTCGTTTTTTTTCGAAATCTCTCAATAGTTGGAGTTTAGCAATCTTTAAATGTTAAAAAAGTTCACTATTTAAGTGTGGAATGTGGTATTTTTTTCTACGTTCAAAATTTTAATATAGTTTTTTTCAAATAAAGCTACGGTCGGCACAATCTTTATATGATGATTTTACCAACTCAACAAAAAATATTCCACACTTACTGAATCGTCCGTACATTAAAATTTTTAAGACGCAATTAAGGAAGCAAATGTCAATTTCCAAAAATGAGATGAAAAAAGTGCCTACGTACTTTATGCCCGGAGACGCTTAATTTTCAGTCAGATCATTAAGGATTTCTCCGTCAATCCTGAGCTGAAAACTTTAGAATGGTGGATATCAGGATTAAGGCTTAAACCACTCTTTTCAAACTAAGTTTCTTAATATCCAGTTTAAATATTGCTTGTTCTCCACATGAATTTAAACTCCAGAGAAGTTAACAGATCGGATATCTGGATATTTCATTCTAAAGTTTTCAGCTCTGATCAGTTTAAAGTGTTCTACCATATTGTTGTGAATCGCTACTCTATAAATGAAGGGGCGCTTGTAAATACGAGTACAGTCCCTTTAACGATCATTTTATATTGTTTATTTTGCAGTGGTACATCCAGGCAACCTGTGCAGTGCAAGGTCATGGTCTATACGAAGGCCTGGATTGGCTTTCCAGCGAGCTGAGCAAGGTTTAAGGACACAACCTGGCGGGGAACAGACAGCATTTATGCCACCCAGTCTAGAGAGTGCTCGAACATTTAAATATATATACTTCAGCGGAGAAAATTATAGTTTATGTTGTAAACATATTCTTATCATTCCTGTTGTTTCTGTATGTCTTGTTTTTCTTTCTTTTTTAATCATANACGGTGATTCACTGCCTGGATCAAACTAGACTTAGAAGGTCCGAT
The DNA here is from genome assembly GCF_000591075.1 of Eurytemora carolleeae. Classification (NCBI taxonomy): domain Eukaryota; kingdom Metazoa; phylum Arthropoda; class Copepoda; order Calanoida; family Temoridae; genus Eurytemora; species Eurytemora carolleeae. The sequence goes on along the minus strand of NW_019396278.1, from coordinate 459,049 downwards.
TTATTACAGTAAACAAAATTTAGTATTAAATTCAACATTTTATTAAACAAAAATCGAACCTTTTAAGTCTGGATTAAAGTTTTTCCTTCAATAACAAATTATTTGTAAAACATTTGATTTTGATTTTCCATTTTAACATCAAGTTTTCTCACCAATATTTGGATTAAGTGTGATATTTTTTTTAATTTTATGACTTGGAAAATTGGTCTTGGCAGTGAAATTGTTAATAGTATTTTTATTCACTGATTCTTTTATATGAAATATATCTTTATATTTAAAGCTGGTTTTTTGTCGAACATTTATTTTTTAAAAATAATCGTCTCTAATTGCGCGGCATTAATTTGGGAATTTGATCTAGCTGCGATTCGCTCACCTTAAATGTAATAATTTTTACTTATGGAGCATTTTTCTTTACTCGTTTATAAATAATAACAGTAAAAAAATAGGTTTTCCTAGAGAAAAATCTTGTGTAACTTTGAGTGCATTTTTTTCTGATTGGACGTAATCTAAGGGCATGTAAAGTCTAAAGAACTTTTGCCTCCCAAACTTTTTCACGTTTTACGCCTTTTGGATACAAGTAATCTGAGATAAATAACACATTTCAGGAGATAGTAGTTCCAAAACTAGCACTTGGCAATAACGGGAAAGTGGGTTTTGTCTCGAAAATGTTTAAAATTCAGAATATGTTCGAAAATGGAAAACCTGTCACTGTCTTGAAAACGGTCAAGAGATTTAATATAAAAGAACTACATTTTTGATAAAAAAAAGTTTTAAGTGGGAATTGTTGTCCTCGTTTATGTTCAATGAAATTTTAGTTATAGTTTTTAGCATCGACTTTTACTCTGGATATGGGCCGGGATCCCAAAAACCCAGTCTTTCAATTTGTGCCCATTTCTAACACTTAGTGTTAGAAATGGGCCAAGTGTTAGTTTTGGAACTTATGTCCCTTGTATTTAACTTTGCAATCCCAGTGAAGCCCTGGGATTTCAAAGCTTTGATTCGTGATGTCCAACAACTGGGTTAGTCTTAAAACAAATTAGGTCTTTTCATCTTTATCGGGTTTCACCAAACAAGAACTGAAAGTTTTACAAATTTCAATTTTTTTAAAATTATGTTTCACTTTACCAAATTCCTAATATTTCGCATTAAGTTATGTAATAGCAAACTTGTATACGATTTGTTTTGAAGTGTATGAACCTTATCTTTATTAAACGTTAGTTTTTGGTTTCTGATAAAAGTCTTAAAACAAACTAAATTATTGCCCAAATATTCTAGTGCCCATACTGCAGGGTTGACCACAAAGGATACGACTTCAGAGACGACTGTACGGAAGTTAGTCAGAATTGTTTCTCCCTGCAGTTGAAAACTAGTTCTCGTTGCCAAATCTTTTAAAAACTTCATACAGGAATGTTTAGCATAAACACGAACATATTTAAGGGTGTCCCACGAAACATGACAGTTTGTGAATAGTTTTGAATGTCTTCTTTCATATACTATATTAGATATTATAGACTTTTTGCAGTTTATTTAGTTTTAAAAAATCTTTTACTCAACTATATTTTACTTTGAAATCAACTTTACTTTGATATGGCTGGCATGAAAATTTTTATATTATTCTCGTGGGGTTCAAACAACTTGACAAACAATGGAATAAGACATTTTAAGCTTTTACCAACTGTCATGTTTCGTGGGACACCCTGTAGCATATGAATTATACACCAATTTTTTTTGACTAACAAAATATTTTATTGCTGACTAGTGACAGTTTTTAAATGGAAGATATTTTAAGATCTTATTTGAAGAGACTCGAAATAAAGAGAGACATGCCCGATTCTAAAAGGAAGCCTTCAAATCTTTATATGATCAAAAATGTGGAAGAAATCGCCGTTTTTCTAGCGATTTTTTTCTTTTGTTTCTGTTTCAAGAAATCCAGTTGTCACTTTTGTGGAGGACTCGCAATTAATAATAATTAAATGATATAAAAATGAATATGGCGTCATTTATATGATTAACAGTTATCTTTTGTCTTGAGAACCCAGCGCTACCCCGGTATAACCTTAGTTACTCCCGCAGTTTCCCCGCGCTTAGTGGTATATTAAAATCTCAAAACCAAGCTAAGAACATTCCCGTGGTTCTACCGAGTTCCCCAATACAAATTTGAGGCAAATCGGTCCAGGGGTTCATGAGTTATGATCGAACATCCAAACAAACAGAAAAACAAAGTATACAACTTTATATATAAACCAACTTCAGATTTCGCTGGTATTTCTGTTAACATCGGCGAATTTGCAAAATGTTCAACAACAAACAACATGTTAAGGAAAAGTGCAAATTTTAATTCTGGTCGCTCCGAGACCTTTCCTTGATAATTCTTTCTTTGTTTTAATTGGTTACAAACAAACTTAAACAACCAAAATTTTATCTCTGGTGAAATTAAGGATGTCTATTTAAAAAAATAGTTTTTTTAATTTTTAATTAAAAACATAAAAATTTTATGTTTTGAAATATGCTGGATAATTCCAGTGTAATTATGACTTGATGTGTGAATATTATGTATCCACAAATGGCTGAACCAAACGCAATTTAGATCTTTAAATTTTTTTTAATCCACCAATGAAATAAGGAAAGTACAAATGTTGTTATTTTTTTGAATGAATTTTTTAGTATATTTCAGGGTGTGTGCTAAATATATTTTTTCACTAGAAACACGAGATCTTTTGTCTTGCTACATAACTCCATAATCTATATAATTCATAGTTTTACACTTTAGGATACACATATGCATACTGGTTAGTAAATTGTCATAGTTATTTTCTATTATTAAATCAAAATTAGAACTCACAACGTTTTTTCACCAATAATAGTTAGGTTCGACAAATACTGCAAACATAGTCTAATAAAAAAAATTGCCATTTATGAGGAGTTTGTTTTGTTGATTTTAGTATGTTTTTTTGGAATAAAAATAAATGGTTGCGAATTATCAAAGTCTCTGAACATCAACTTTCGATTCAAGGATGATTTCGATTGAGTTGTTTTAACATGATAGATCAATATTCTTTTTCGACATAACAAAATAAATCAAAATTCCAGCCTCTTAAAATAAAAAACTGTAGATATATGTTACTTTTGACTAAGCTTATTTGTTTAACTATGTACATAAAAATATCACAACCATATTATCCTGCATAAGTTTGTACACAATGAAGTGCGGCCCATCTGTACGGTTAGTTAAAATGAGTTTTTCGCTTTTAAAATTTCAAGGTCTTCCGACTGTCAGTCTGCAAAATTCATGTCTTAAAATTGTATTCTCCATAAGTTTGCCTTTTCTACATTTTTCAAAATTTTCAACGAATTCAAAGTATTTTTTCCTTCTTTGCTTTGCCCTTTTTCATATTCAGAGTACAAATTTGGACATTCTAATCAAAACCATCAATTTTGAAATAAAATAAACACATCAGGTTTTTTTGTGGAAATGCATTGAATGTTTAGAAACAAAAAGATCCCCATATCTAATTGTTAGTACATGTTTATCCCATCCTAGGATACGGTATCATATCTTTATCTCTATCCATGAAGGAAACATACATTAGATCAGACGCAGCTCGTTCTCTATCTCGGACACCCTGTGGTCGTGGAGGTTGTCGTCGGGGAACCTGACCTTGTAGCTCCTGGGGGCGTGTTCCATGGAGTAGATCTTCTATTAGGGGGCGTGTAGGGTAAAGGAGAACACTGCTCTGAAGATGTTGCTGGGTTGGGTTTTCAGCTTCTCTCATAGGTTTGAAATTCCTGCTGCTCCGGGACCCAGATAAAGTTAAACCTTCACCAGACTCAACTCCACGCAGTAAACTAAAAACGATATTTTAGTTAATATCATGGATAAAATTAAAACCAGCTCAAAGTTTCCTTTTTGTGGCTCATTTGACTAGATACAGGACTGCATACAAAGAATGACATTTGTAACAATTTGTAGTCCTTGCATGCCTTGATTTAGATTTTTTTGATAAAGAAAAATATAACCTTGCTAATGCAAATAAGTGAAATACTGTTTTAGCAAACTAAAGATATAAATAGAATAACTTGAGTCTACAGTTCTCCCTGTCTTCGTACTTATTATCATGTTTATTGAAACTTATTAAATTATAAATTTCTCATGTTTTATTTTCAGAATGTCTCACCTTGTCATTAGCTGAGGATGTTTGAAGTAAATATTATAAAGAATATCCATCATTATTTTATCATTTTCTTGCGGATTTATCAAATTTAATCCGTTCTCAGTAGTTTCACCTCTTTTCTCCATCATCTCATTTACATCGTTTTCAACCATTTCTGGCCGCCATTCTTCCTCTTCACCTCTTCGAATTTCATCTTTTTCTTCATTTGTATTTATTTCCTCTGCTTTATTTTGGTTTTCTAAATCAAATATTGAATTTTCATCCACTAAAAACAAACACAAAAATTGATAAATTTAAAGGGATTTAAAGGGACTGCAGTCGTAATTTGAAGTAACACTCGCTTGAAATGGGATCATTCGATTCACAACGGTATCCTTTAGATCTTTATCCGATCAATAATGTGGAAGATATTTTCGTTTGTCTGACTTGAAAAGTATAAAATTTTGACAATTTCCTTCAGTTTTCTGCATCCGAAATCTGCAAATCATTTTAAGAAACCACAATTTACAATTATGCAAGCCAAAGTTTTTCAGGGTACCGTTGTAAATCGGACATGACATTCTATAATTTGAGAGTCACCTGAAATAAGTTCTACACTCTGAAGTCTCTTCAAAACATTTTTTACCATTGACCCATTAATGTGATAAACCAGCCGTTTAGTTTGCTCATGCTAGCACATTCGAAAAGTTTGGTTCAGCCATTTTGACTTTTAAAGATAAGTTTAATAGATAAGTTTTTTTTTCGCCTGAAAAGTAATTAAAACACGTTAAATGAAACATTTTTACATCCATATAAACTTCCTGACATTAGAGATTATTCCTATATCTTCTCTGCATACAGATTATGTACAATACATTGCAAGCTTTTCCCTACTGAAATAGGAGGGGGGGGGGAGGTGCTGACCCCCACCCCAATGGTCAGAGCTGCTCTCAGATTTTTCTTTAGGCATACAGCTGATGGGCCAAACTAATTTTCAATTATTTAGCTTTTTGAAAAACCTAAGCCAAAAAAACCTTTATCTGGTTTAAAATGTGGAAGATAACGGCGTTTTTTCTGTATTTAGTAAATTTCTTCCGTTATTTCTACAAACTAGAAATTCGTCTGTCAATTTAGTAGAGAAACTCTAAATGAAAATCAACAGTTGGAAGAAAAAAACCTGCATAGCTAATTCTTATTTGTCATGACAAAACTTTTAAGGGTACCGTTGGAAATCCGGCATTTCCATCATTTCCATATGGAGGGTCACTTGAAATTACGCTTTCAGACCCTGCAAATAGAATGGGGGGGGGGGGGGGGGGATCATAGTAAAGTAATGTCTTGAAAACTAACCTGAGTTTGAGAATTGAGAAAACTTATTAGGTTTGTGGCTGTCCGTATCCCAGCTCTTACCCCTGCCTTCTCCATACTCCAATACGGAGGTGGCGGGGTCCCTGGTCCTTGGTGAATTCTGTTTTTAAGGGTTTTATTTGCAAAAAACGGATTTTCTAGTTTTTGCTTTTAAACTATTTTTTTTACAAATTTGTTTATTGTTATTAAGTTAAAGTCAAGTTTACTTTTCAACTTTTCATTCACAAAATTTTTTTTTTTTTATAAAACACTGACTTTTTTCATCCATGCTCAGTTTGCTCACTGCAATGTGAATTTTACCATATAAATGGTGTATATAGTAATCATCGTGCATATTATATATTGTATAAGCTGTATATGAAAGTGCTGTAAAGCTACCAGAATATCTTTTTTTTATAAACTATAATCCAATTATAAGTGAACTCTAAGTTCTCATGCAAAGATGGCAATGCCCAATTTACAACTGTAGCATTGGAACCTTAACTTGATGAAAATGTGGAAGATAAGATTGTTTTTCAGACTCAAAAGTGTTAAGTTCTAATAATTTCATCATTGTCACTCTTGCAGAGAAACCACGTATGAAAATGAAAAGAAACAAAAACATTCATATCTAAATCATACTTGATCAAACAAAGCTTTTAAGGTTACTATACTTATTGTAAATAGGACATTGACATCTTTACAAAGAGGGTTATTTGAAATTACGCTCACAGTCCCTTCCACCACAATAATAATGTGTTAATCATTTGAAGAATATAAACCCTTCCTTATGTTGAATATTAATGTTACTAAGATGCCAGGCTTCCGGGAAGATGCTTCTAAAATCTTGAGGATTGGCGCTGTTTAGGGGATAGTGGTGTTCCCTAAGAGTAGAGATGGCGTTATTTTTTTCAATCGTTTGTAAAAATTGGTTTCGTTCACTCTCATAATTATCGTTCAATTATCGTTCAATTTTGTTCGTTTTCAACTTTTCTTACTGAACGATCATTCAGTAAAATCGCACGTTCAGTAAAACTACAAAAACACCCTGAGTAAAATACTATCGTTTTTTTAAAATTTTTTTTTTTTCTTAAAAGTCGTTTGTTCGATAAAAAACTATCGTTTTTTTATTTCTGTTAACGATCCAAGTCATTGGTCCATCGTTCGTTTTTTCGTGAACGACACTATCGTTCACGAAAATTTTCGGTCGTTCACAAAAACCATGCCCAGTCTACCTAGGAGTATCTACAGGAGGATGAGGTGGCCTATGAGTATCTCCAGGATGAATTGACGTAGTAGTATCTCCAGGATGAGGTGGCCTAGGAGTATCTCCAGGATGAGGTGGCCTAGGAGTATCTCCAGGATGAGGTGGCCAATTATTGGAAAAAAAAGGTTTGCTGGTTGAGTAAAGAATTGGAATAACTATCAGATGAATTAACACTGAGACAATCGAACAATATTCATTTTGATTTTTACAAAAAAAGATGATATCTTGTGAAGACTTAATACAGCTTAGCATTTTAAAACACTCATATTTAAGTAATTGTTTTTAAAGTTGCAACAAAAAATAATTAAAAAATGCAGGTTTAGTGGTCAGACCTAGCATGCTCACACTACGTCCAAAGTAAACATTTTTCCAGAGAGTTGTAAAAAAAGGTAAATAAGATTTTTTATAAAATGAAAATTACCAGAAAACACTCTCTGTTAATGAGAAATATAAAAATTCCAAATATAACATTTTTTCTTTTTAATAATCCCAGTTCAGATTACAGTCACAGTGAGGCTTAACCCGTTCAAGACATGAAGTTTGTGCTCAGAGATAAAATTAATTCTACGGTAAAGAGAGGGTTAATCTGAGTTCAAAATGTAAAAAATGTAAATCCGGGACCAAGGGAATCCGGAGAAAATCCAAATTTAAGATTTGGAGAAATTCAGGGTTCAGTCCTGATTTTCAGAGATACTTGAAAGTTAAATATATTCTCGCACGACTATTTTAGAACAAACATACATAAATACAATCCTTATTATTTTTGCCGTATTTTGGGGTGTCATAAATCTTAATCTTTAATCTAAACCTTCACTGAATGGGAATTTCTACGCTAAGCAATCAAAATTTTCGATTACAAAGAGAAAAAACAATTTATGCACACATTCTCTGTATTTTATGAAACAAATGATGAAACTAATTAAATTTGTATCTTTCTTTTAATGCAGAATTATTAACAGTATTATCTCAGAATTGCCTTGGGTTATATGTTAGTTTGTTTAAATACCCAGGATGGTTTATCCGACTCAACCTTCCAGAGAATGTCAAAACTTGTTAAAATCTTGATGAGTTGACTTTAGATCCATGGTTTAGGTAATAAATTCTCAGTTTTAGATGATAAACATCTAGTGTTTACATGATTGACTCCATGATTCAGGTGATAAACATCAAGACACATTTCAGAGAACTATGGATTTTATCAGAGTTCATCCCCTGAATCATGGGGTTTATCATCTAAACCTTAGAGTTTATCATCTAAACCTTGGATTTTATCATCTAAACCTTGGAGTTTATCATCTAAACCTTGGAGTTTATTACTAAAACCTTGGTAGTTTTTCCCTGAACCAAGGAGTTTATCACCTGAACTACGGAGTTTATGATCTTCTTAAATGTAAGTAGTAGTTTTTGTGATGTTTTGTTTATAAATATTAGTTAAAACAGTCCCAATACTGTTCATGAAGTGTCAATTCATTTTCTTTTTTTACTTTTTTATCTTTAAGAAGTTGAACCACAAAACTATCATAACTCCTAAACCACTTTAAAAGTTTAAAAAGTAAATATGTAGTTAACTTTTAGCAAGGATGAATAATAATAAATATATTCACAATCTAGTCACTTATAATATGACGAAATTCGCGATATTTTTCCAAAAATTATTTCCTAAAAGTAGCTAGAAACATTTGAATTGCAGTTGGTTAATTGATCTCCAGACATGCACCTAACTGGGTGTTATTGCTGTTTTTTGGTATTTGAGGGTAAACCTAATCAGCCTTCAGGACAGCTGTGTTTATAGAGTATTTAAACTATGACTTTTTTATCTAAACCATTGTGTTCATCATTTAAACCATAGAGTTTTTCACTCTAACCATGTAGTTCAGTATCTAAAACATGGAGTTTAACCATCTAAACCTAGATATTTATCATCTAAACCTTGGAATTTATCCCCTAAACCAAGTATCTATCAAGATTTTAACAAGTTCTGACTTTCTCTGGAAGGTTGGTCCTGATCCATCATCCAGGATATCTGGAGAACTAAATAAGTCTGCTGATATAAACTCAGACACATCTGATTGTTATTAACTAAGTTATGAACTTAAAAAAGAAAACTATGTTTAAATTGTTCCCTCGTTTGTATAATAAAATACGAAAAACGTGTTTATAAATTGGGTTTTTTTTCCTTCTTGTAATCCAAATTTTGTAAGTGTAGCACATAAACTGTCATTTAGAGGCGTTTTAGACGAAACATTGTTATATGACCCCCAAAATACAACAAAAATAACAAGGGCCGTACTTTTGCATGTTTGTCTTAAAATCATTTTATCATTTAAAGTATCTGTAAAATCGGGACTGAAAGAAACCTTGTGGATTTTCTCCGGATTCCCTCGGTCCCGGATTTAGATCTTTTACATTTTGAACTCAGATTGACCCTTTAGCATAGAATTAAATTCATCTCTGAGCACAAACTTCATGTCTTGAACGGTTTAACTGTGTACAGTGTAACTGTGTACAGTGTAACTGTGTACAGTGTAACTGTACTAAATAAATAAAATAAAGTTTTATTTTCTTCTTGAAGTAAATAATAATAATGCCATAGAGGTGAAATTATTTCACGTTAACCCTAAAAATAATATTTTTCTAAAATTGAAGTCTTGTTTTAAAAGATTCATATGATTGAAATCTTTGTAGATGGATTATGTATTTGTAAGTTGAAAGCTTAAAACTTTTTGACCGATTAAATTAATTTAAACCTCTTAAACATTTCAAACCTCTTAAACATTTTAAATTTGTCCAAATGTATACATCGTAGCAATTTACATTATTATTATTCTTCTTGTATGAATTTGTAACTATTGTACAATTGCTTGTGAACCCAGATTTGCATGGAACATAAATAGAAATTACACTTATAATTTCTGCCAAAAAAGTTTTAATTGTTTTAAAATTATATTCATATATGTTAGGACCCTGGAATATGTAAAGTGGATTAAAGACTAAAGAGGTTGTTATTGTTATTTTGCCTTTTTTCTTGAAAAATTGATTTTTGCTAATTCAAATGTAAACGACTCTTTTCTCTAAAACAATTTAGGCCATAGGCCATCATGTCCCTCGTTTGGGTTTAAGCAGTAGGCCATTAGGCCATTTTCCTGGAAATGAGTCTTTTAAAGATTTTCTAAACCACATTTTTGAATTTGTTTGCAGGACGGAAAGTATTGTTTTCCACCTTCTTTAATAATATTTCTAATAATCAAACTGAGAAAGAGAAACAAAAAATTTGTTAAATTCTTAAATAAGTATTTTGCTTAAACTTGATTTTTCAAAAGAATATGTGTGCAGTGCAGAATGCAATCACCAAAAACCTGTTAGAAAGGAAAATTAACCAAAAAATCTCCACCCTGTTAACTTAAAAGAACAGACAGTTGTGACATGTTACTTTCGTGCAAAAATTGTTGTCAAAAGGAAACGTTTTTTTTAGCTACAGGGTATCCTACATCATATTGGATCGTGTTATAGCTTTAAATTGCTATATCTGGCCGGGAATAATCAGAAAATCTAAAATAACAAAAATTATTTTTAAAAATTGTATATTGCCAATATAAAGATTTGCTTGAAGAAAATACCAGGTTTTTCGAATATTAGGTATTTTGGCGTTTAAGCTTGGAGATAATCTAATATGATATGGGACCCTAAGATTTAGTAAAATATTGTTGATTCCTATATTGAGCATGGTGAGAGGGGGGGATAGGTGTTTCTCTGTCGGAGTTTTACTTATGAATGCATATTGAACCCTGTACTCAACCAACCTCTATTTTTATCTATTCAATCTATTTTTAGCAAAACAATTTCTTCATGGCATGAAAAGGAGTACCCTGCCCTGTCACACTCAAAATACCAAAAATTTTAAAATCACTATTGGGCTGCAAAAGTTGTATTGCTGCCAAATCAGTAATATAAAATCGCTTATTTTTAATAAAAAACGCTTAATTGACAGTCATCCAACTTCTTGTTGCTAAGGATAAAATATTGGGATTTATTTGAAATCAGCGATATGTTCTTATACATAGTTGCAGAAATCTACGGGAAACGTTCTGGACAAAAATTGAATATTAAAGAAACAGATACTGTAACAGAGATTTTATACAGTCTTATTTCAAAAAAGTTTTTGAAATTCAGCTGCTCTACTTACACTATGGCATGTCCGATTCCCTCGAGCCACTTATAAAACCTTTTTTCCTGTCAAGGATAAATGCGATATTTAGTTGATCTTTTAAAAACATCAATCTTGGAAAAAAAGGCGAAAAATTCACATTATTTACCAGACAAAGTTTGAAAGAGTATCTGTACATGTAAACGGACATATGCCTTTCTTTGAATGTCGTGTGATTTGAAATTACGTTTAACCTTTAAGCGAGATTTGAAATTACGTTTACTGTTCCTTTAAGCGATATTTGAAATTACGTTTACTGTCTCTTTAAAGGGAGTGTTCGCGAAATATGAAATATTAACTATATACGAATGCGTTGAAAAATAATCGATGACTACTGTTTGGAATATATGAGTTGAATGTTTCATCTTTCCGAATTTGTATGGACGCTGCGTTCTTACTTCTTCGGTGTGAGTCGTTTTTAACAAATTTCTCCTTATAGACGTAACAGATAGAAGTAAGATTAGTAGCGATCAAAAGCGCTTTTTTATCGCATTAAGCCTATACCCCCTTTCATTTTTCGCGAACACTCCATTTAAGCAAGATTTGAAATTACGTTTACTGTCCCTTTAGGCAAGCTTTGAAATTACGTTTAGTGTCCCTTTAAGCAAGATTTATATTTTTCCCATGTCGCTTGCTGTAATGAATACTGAACATGTTTTAAATGCTTTCAAAAGCTAAATATTCTTTGTCATTGTTTAAAATGCTTAGATAATTATTTGAGTGGAAAGACTATGGAGGAATATTGTATTTTATATTCATAATGATTCATGATGATGTGTTTTATCATAATTTTCAAAGTTTTTATTTCTTCTCAGAAACTGTAAAAACTTTGAATTTTCATTAAATTTTCAATCATTCATAGAATTCTAATTTCTACTGCATCCTAATATTTTGTTTACCCATTTTGTTCAATATTACAACCATCATTTTCAAGACTACAACTGTTATGTTCCCATTTTGTTTAGAATTACAACCATTTTGTTCAAAATTAAAACTTTTATGTTCAAAATTACAACCATTTTGTTCAAAATTACAATCATCATGTTCAAGATTACAATAATTTTGTTCAAAAGTACAACTATCATGTTCAAAATTACAACCGTTTTGTTCAAAATTACAATCATTTTGTTAAAAATTACAACCATTTTGTTCAAAATTACAATCATCACGTTCAAGATTACAATAATTTTTTTCAAAAATACAACTATTATGTTCAAAATTACAACCGTTTTGTTCAAAATTACAATAATTTTGTTAAAAATTGCAACCATTTTGTTTAAAATTACAACCATTTTGTTCAAAATTACAACCATTTTGTTCAAAATTACAACCATTTTGTTAAAAATTACAAACATATTGTTTTATATTACTTTTCAAAAATAGTCTGACGGAAACGGTATAAGTTAAAGACTGCTCTAGGCAGATGAAATTGTAAACAAGTTTGTGATATTCTAAACTGTCTCTAATACAAGGAATTCCCTTTTTTACATTGAACAAACGCCAAAGTTATAGTCTTATAATTGAGAACTCTGTTAAACAGCTTACATTTAGAAAAATCCAAGATCTAAGAAATCAGGTTGCAAAAATATAGGAATAAGAAAATCAGAGCTTTTGGCACGTGTTTAGTTTCTGTACAGTGAAGGAATAATTTTGTTTGAAAATTCTCAGTTGGAGGGTTGAAGTTTCATTTCCAGACAAAGATGGGTTCCCAATCTAGTAAATCATAAAATTAGAATTATTGATTTTTCTAAAAATTCATATTTAGTACATAGTAAAGAAAAATAGCAGTTTTTAGGTCACACAAATTGGTGAGATAACAAAATATATAAATCCAAAAATCATAATTAATGATTATTCTAAAAGTTCATATTTAATCTATAATGGTTAGGAAAATAGCAGTTAATATCTCAACTTCATGATCGGGAGCAAACAAATACTAACATAGATATAAATCACAAAATCATAATTAATGATTATTCAGAAAAGTCATATTTAATACATAATAAAGAAACATATAGATATAAATTATTATTAATGATAATTCTAAAAGTTCATATTTAATCTATGATAAGGAAAAATAGAAGTTAAGGTCACACCAGGGGGAGTCAACAAACAAACAAAAACATTTGATAAGTTCGGAAATTTTCAATTATGTGTTATTCTCTCACTTTACTTTTCTGCTTGTGTTTTTAAAATCGTTTTTACCTTCAAAAATGTTGGTGTAACAATTTTCTTTCATAATCATGATTTATAAATATTTGGACTAAAAATAACTAGACAAAGAACATTGTTCCGCGTAATTTCATAAAAGAAACGTCTAATAAACCTTTTGATTATATTTTCAGGGTTTTTTCATATTTTATACATCATAATATTTTTTAAATAATTGCACAATTAAACATATAAAACGTATTTCTTAATGAATTAAACGACTTTCAAAGCATGAGCATTAACCAGTGTTGAAAATGTGGTATCCAAAGAATTCAGTTTATAAAATCTTTGATGAATATTCCTTGGCAATGCAGTTTATAAAGTTCTTGGTGAATATTCCTTGGGAATGCAGTTTATAAACTCCT
>NW_019396278.1:442572-445150 GCF_000591075.1 Eurytemora carolleeae | reverse complement strand
GGAAGGAGATCTGAACTCCAATTCTGAACGAAAAATCGGCTTTTTCTCCGGCCACAGTTGTCTCTGAAAAGTAGGACTATTACCAATCAAGAGCGAATAGACTGTTTAGTTTACCCTGAAATTACCCAAATAAGTGAACGGTCCCTTTAAGACCGTGAAATGCCTCTCAAAAAAAATTGAAGACATGTTAAATTAATGGAACATCTACTAACTGTTGGACGTTGCTTTAGTAAGAAGAAAAAATGGCTGAAAAGGGAAATTTAAAATATAAAGGTGAAATGAGGAAAAACATTTTTTGATAGAATACAATACAATTGTATACAATTGTATACAACATTATAACACTTCGATATAACAGTAAGATCTTTTTCAATATCTTTATTCGAAATCTTTATTCGATATCTTTATTACCATCTGTAGAATAAAATAAGATCTAAATTAAGCAATTTCAGCTCTGATCTGAATGAAATTTTAGATTTGTAAAGAATCTATACAATTATAACATTTATGTTTTCTTCTTTTTAGTTTAACAAAAATAAAAGTTCTGAAAAAAACGACGCAAATCACACTTCTTTTTGAATCACCCTGTACAAAAGTAAAAATTTAAAATTATATTTTTCCGCAATTCAGGGTCTTTTTTAGGGGAAAAAATCGTTGCAATTTATTTTTTATTATTGGAATATTGAAATTCAATATTAATAATGACAACGCTTTTAAAGCTTTTCTATAATACAAAGATTAAACAAACGGCCCAGCCTTATATAAACATCTTTAATGCTATATTTAGACTGAGTGTTCAATGAATTTTATTTTATAGATATTATAAAGTGTAGAATTGAGATGTATCTATAGAACTCTTATTGAAGTTCGGAAAACAATTTGGTATTATTGAAGAATGATGACCAGAAAATTCAACAAATAGGGATAGGGGGGGGGGGGGGTAAAGAAGACTTTAGATTTTAAAAAATAAACCTGTTATATTAATGTATAAACAAAGACTGTTCGTGTAGTTTCAAAAGGCCCTCCTTCCAAGTTTAAGAGAGGCAAGTTAAAAATGAGATATATGGCATAAATTACTTCTTCCCCCCCCCCCCCTCCCTTTGCCTCTATTTATAAGGTTAATGAAAATATGTCTAAAAGAATAAACAGTCATCTTTTGATGTCTCTTTTATTAACATTGACAAGCCTATACAATGGTATATGATTTACTTAAATCCCCCATCCCGAAAATTTTATCCAGGGGGGTAGTGTTTTTTTATGAATGATGTATGGTTAATTTTTGGAATGTAATTAACCCGGGAAGGTTATTGTGAAGGAAAGAATTGTATTTCGTGTTATTTTCTAATTCTAACTTCTGCCTTGTTATTTTGTGATATTTTCTTTTATTATTGTTAATCCATAAAAATGAATGATTAATCATAATATTGTTAACAATAATAAATATTGTGCTAAAAAAAAAGCAGAAAATGTTGTAAAAATAGATTTGTTTATATTTATATTTACTCCTATGTCCTAGTGAATATTTTTACTGGAATTTCTGAGAATTATATTTTTAAAGATCACTTGTCTTATATCAGGGCGTATATAACTAATAGTTCCAACCCGTGATTTCTTTCAATTCAAGCCGAAAGGAAAAAAATAACCGCACATTTTTATTATAAAAGGGAAATACTATATTTCTTTTTCAAACAAATCCTTATTTTGAAACATTTGCCACATTTCAGCTCACGTCGCGTTTTGGAACAAATCCTGATTCGAGACATTTAATCAATCTCATCAATCCATGTCAATTGTCAAGCAATTTGTTTTAATTAGATCAAATTTAATAAATATAAAGAATAAAAACATATTCGTTTCTCATATTATAAAATATTAAGAACATTAAGAAAGTATTCATTTTATATTCAAAAAGTGCGGGAAATTTTTTATTTAAAATACAAAAAAAATCATCTTTATTCTTATTGAGATAAAATATTTGCAAAAACTCAAGAAGAGCATTTGCTGTTCTTAGTTATTACTATGCCAAATGTAGACCCTGGCAGAAGATATATTAAAAACACGATCCAAAACTATCCAAAAAGAATGCAAAAACACGACCCAAAACTATCCAAAAATAATGCAAAAACACGATCCAAAACTATCCAAAAATAATGCAAAAGCACGACCCAAAACTATCCAAAAATAATGCAAAAACACGACCAAAAACTTTCCAAACATAATGCCAAAAAGCGTGGTGTAACGATTGTTTTCCATTTTTTTAGAATAATGATATTTTTAAGTGTAAGAAAAGCAAACTTCAACATAATACAGTTTTGAAATATTGCAATTTTTATCAAATTTTCAATTCAAAATAGATTAACGACACTAGGTAAAACCCCGGTTTAGATGAGTCACGGAAGTTCGTAGTAAGACTCCACTGGAGACCACCGGAGGGAATTAATTTTCACTGGATGGGTTTGAAAAAATGCTTTTTACAATTTAAAACTTTACGCAGGGTGATTTACATTCCACTGGAG
Source organism: Eurytemora carolleeae (assembly GCF_000591075.1). Taxonomy (NCBI): domain Eukaryota; kingdom Metazoa; phylum Arthropoda; class Copepoda; order Calanoida; family Temoridae; genus Eurytemora; species Eurytemora carolleeae. The sequence goes on along the minus strand of NW_019396278.1, from coordinate 442,634 downwards.
GGATTCAGTTATCCTTCCAAATGGTTTATAATTCCACTGGAGGGATTCAGTTATCCTTCCAA
>NW_019396278.1:438807-442445 GCF_000591075.1 Eurytemora carolleeae | reverse complement strand
AGAAACGTAAAATTCGCTTTACTTCAGTCTCCTCTGTAAAGAAATTGAAAATAAAAAAGTAGAAAACAATAAGAATAAAATAAACTAAGGAAAATACCATATAAAACAATTACGTACTTCTATATGTTGAGGAAAAATGATTCATATCTATTATACAATGTAACTTATGATTAACTTTGGTTCAAACATGAGAAACACATCATATTCATATACAAGTATCAAATAAATAATAAAGTATAATAGTACACATTACAAAGTTTGAGTATGATCTATTGGAGATATTCTGCCTTTTACCTTGTTATTATCATTATGAAAATGAAAAAAAAAAGTATAACTATAACATTAAAGGACAGGAGATGTTTGAATCTGATAGCAAAATCTCTGGGACATGTGACTCATTTAAGAGTTGCTCTCCCCTTTAATCCTTCTTCTAAGGATAAATTTTCTTATGAAGGTTCTTAATTAAAGATTCTTTTGTAGATTTATGCATCATGATATCTGAAAGGAATTGAGTAATTTTACTACAAACTCTGATTTTAGAATCCATATATCTTTGCAACCCAATGTCGTAGTGCTCAGATATTACAAACTATGAATTACGTAAGCTCAAATAATCTAAGTTCGAAATATAAAAGGTTTACACCATCAGATTGCAAAGGAATTAGAAAATTTGACTCAATTCCTTTTACAGATTTACCATTTGAACATTTTTATACTCATATTCAAACTCAAATCAAATTTTTTTTTTCAAAACTTTTCTATTTGAATGACTCTATTAAAAACTATTTGTTAAAACTTGTAAAACTATTTGTTAAAATCTGTCCTTTTCTAACTCCAATCGAAACCTATTTTTATGACAAATACATTAAATTGTACAAAGAAAATAGTATATTTGTAACTTATCAAATCACTTATAAATTGAAATGGGTCTTTTAGACTGTTTATTCTTCAAAATTATTATGTCCATTGTTTATTTGACTATTTCAAGACATAATTAACTGTAAATAAATATAAAAATCAAGAATGGAAGGAGAAATGACAAGGATGAATAGATGAATGGATGAATGGATAATTAGTGGAAGATTCGGTTTCACAATCTTATATTTCACGGTGGTGTGCATAGTGCAGCATAAATTATTCATGCATATTTTCAGAAATTTGGCATTTTTCCTTCATTCTAATTCGTTTCTAACTGGCACAGAGAATACTAAGAAATATATTACAAAAATAATACATTTAGAAAAATGCATTGGCGCAGAATTTCTTCTGGAAAGTTATTTAGGCTTAAATCTTCCAATCCGTGTACATCCTTGAAGTCATCTCTGGATTAAAGTTATGTTTTAGTTTTTGAATATCCAAAAAAAATCAAAATAAAATGTCCCACCTAGTATTTAAAATTTTATTAAAATTACGTTTTAGTTCAATTATTTCTCAATAATTTAAGAAAAACCTAAGCTAATATTTTCAAAAAAAAATTTCTGAATGCTTTTCTTTAAAATTTAATATGTATTTTTTATGAATAAATTTTAAGTTAAGACATAAGGAGAATGTTAGTTGTCTTTTATTTCCTTTTTAGGGAATTCTGTGACAGAATATGAAGAAAAAGAACATATGGTTAACGTACCAGTAGAGACAAAGAGACAACAGAAGTTTTCTTCCTCAGGATCGGATTCTCAAGACCAGGAAAAAAAGAAAACAGCATTTATAAACTGCCTCTGTCTATACCAGTCATATGAAACAGAAATGTTAAAATGCTTAACATGTGGAGAACTATCTCACAGTATATGTTATTTTATCAAAACTACGGAAGATTTTGTTTGTGTAACCTGCACTGTACACATAAAGCAGGGAAGATATGTAAAAACAAAGAAATAGAAGAACACAGGAGTCAAAAGAAGAGAACATGCAAACAAAAACAAAATTTTGTGTTTAAGTTAAACAAGCGTAGAGTTCTAAAGTCAATCCTAACACAAGAATTTCTTACTTGCCAACCAGGGAACGAGCCATCTACAGAGTTTATGAAAATTCGATTTGGTTTTTCGGGATCATATGCAGCAAGAATTACTCTTAATTTGGTTAAAGGTGGACTTATAAACTTTTATGGTGGATTCTAATTCGATGCCAGTAAGATAATACAAGAACTAGGGCTGCATGAAGAAGAAAGTGAAATAGAAGAAGATGAATTGAACCGAGAAAATGAAACTTGGGGTTTGAGATTGGAAAAAGCTGTCATATGCAGTCAGAAGCAGAACTGAAAATTAAAGAGAAGGAATATACAGCTGAAGATTGACTTTAAACACAAGAAGTTTAAACTAATTTTAACAGACCCTCCATATCTGCAAGATGGCAATACGCGATTAACTAAGGTACCCTTAAAAGCGCGTTGTCTGCTCAAGTATCAATTAAAGACCAATATTTTGAAAACTGATCATTTTAACTGTGGTTTTTCTACATTAAGTGCCTGTTTGTACTGCAGGAAAGATCCAATTATTCTCTTTTCAACCTAAAAAAAACGACAATATCTTCAACATTACTGACTAGATAAAGGTTTCCATGGTACCATTGTGAATCAGACATTGTTATCTTAGGATGGAGGGTCAATTAAGTTACCGCTTACAGTCCCTTTAAATTCAAAGACTAAGATATTACTTACAAATAAGCAATCACAATTTAATATTAATGAGTTTGGACCCACCTAAACAGTAAACAGGTTGTTTTGGTTGGTATCCAACAGTTAGTCAACCTCACTTGTAGATAAATGAATTTGGTTTGGAAGAGGCAAGGAGTTGGTTAACAGGTAGAAGAATTGATTATCCAACAGTTAGTCAACGACACCTGTAGATAATTGAGTTTGGAAGAGGCAAGGAGTTGGTTGAGAGGTCTCAGATACAATATCAGTGTCTCTGATACAATATCAGTGTCTCTGATACAATATCAGTGTCTCTGATACAATATCAGTGTCTCTGATACAATATCAGTGTCTCTGATACAATATCAGTGTCTCTGATACAATATCAGTGTCTCTGATACAATATCAGTGTCTCTGATAAAGTTTTAGTTTCAAATTTTGGGACTCTCTGTAACTAAATTCCAACGTGTAACGGTAAAGCAGTATATAGCAAGCGTAATTTTGTGTAAATAGAGATTTCTATGACTGAACCGTTCTAAGAAAGTTCAGGAATTTCAGTTCTGAAAATTGTAAAATTTTATTTATTAGTTACGTTCCTCTTAATTGTCTTATTTATGTTGAAATCGCGCTTGTAGTGCGAGGATGTAATGAAATCTATAGACTTACACTGCTCGTTTTAGCGTTCTCATATCACCATTTCAGTTCTAGGGTTTGCATCATATGGATTAGCAAAATTTTACATTTACAAATTACAACACTGCACGCCTCGATGATGTAATTGTAAAGAGAAGGGAAAATTAAATCTGTAAATAACTAAAAGCTTAAAAATAACTTAATGTTTCATTAAATGCATTTTGAGCTGGTTCTGTGAGTTCTATTTCGGGAAATTAAACGAATTTAAGAACTTACTTAAAATACTTTAATTGCGTGGTTTATGAGTTTAATCTTTGTTTTGAAATCTGTTTTTCCACAAACCAACCTGTTTCCCCCTTCTTCCCCCCCTCCCCTC
>NW_019396278.1:436336-437822 GCF_000591075.1 Eurytemora carolleeae | reverse complement strand
CCATATTGTTTATTTTAAACACTGCCAGTATTTTAAACAACTCCCATATTGTTTATTTTAAACACTGCCAGTATTTTAAACAACTCCCATATTGTTTATTTTAAACATTGCCAGTATTTTAAACAACTCCCATATTGTTTATTTTAAACACTGCCAGTATTGTAAACAACTCCCATATTGTTTATTTTAAACATTGCCAGTATTTTGAACAAATCCCATATTGTTTATTTTAAACACTGCCAGTATTTTAAACAACTCCCATATTTTTCATTTTAAACACTGCCAGTATTTTGAACAACCCCCATATTGTTTATTTTAAACACTGCCAGTATTTTGAACAACTCCCATATTGTTTATTTTAAACACTGCCAGTATTTTTAACAACCCCAATATTGTTTATTTTAAACACTGCTAGTATCTTAAACAACTCCCATATTGATTATTTTAAACACTGCCAGTATTTTGAACAACCCCAATACTATTTAGTTTAAACACTGCCAGTATCTTAAACAACTCCTATATTGTTTATTCTAAACACTGCCAGTATTTTGAACAACTCCCATATTGTTTATTTTAAACACTGCCAGCATTTTGAACAACCCCAATATTGTTTATTTTAAACACTGCCAGTATTTAGAACAACTCCCGTACTATTTAGTTTAAACACATCCAGTATTTTGAACAGCCCTTATTTTGTCCATGTTTGCCAGTATTTTGAAAAAGCCCATATTGTTCATTTTAAACCCTGCCACGGTATTTTGAACATCCCTGTCAGTTTAAGCATCCCTTCTATTCTGAGCAGTGAGCAGTGCTCATCCCTTACCTCTGAACATCCCTAAATTAATGCGCGAACTGTAAAAGGTCAGGATGGGCAGATTCTACGCTGAATTATATTCATAGACTAAGTATAGAAAAGACTGATCAGTAAAAAAGGATCGTTTTCAAAGTAAACTTTATTCTAAAATAAATTATATTATATATTTATAAAGCATAACACAAAAAATCTGAAATCGCAGCATCCTGAATTATTTTGTTGTTAAGAGCAACAAATACAAAAAGTAAGATGTAAAAACAACAATTGTACTTTAAAAATGTATTCAAATTATATTTTTGCATTATTTTTACAATGCTGAACATTTTCTGCTTTTAAACTTCTTGCTGTCGCACATAACAACAAAATATTTTGATAATGCAATAAATTAGATGAAAATCATTGTTTTATAGATTTTATAATATTTTTGAGGAGCAAGAGAAAGGTGGCCACCCATCCCCACTGTTGGACCCTCGGAACTCTTCAATTTGATTAAATTATTCTTTGATCTGAAGTGTCTGTAATATACTTCATCTATGTTTCTATCCCTGGATTCTACGCTAGAAATTAGATGCACGGAATCATTATACTCACTTCCGCACTTCAGCCTTCCGTATTCAGACTATTCATTAAATATATACATATATAGATATATATATCCTCCAGTGAAAATAA
>NW_019396278.1:434464-435511 GCF_000591075.1 Eurytemora carolleeae | reverse complement strand
CAATATCTCCCACATTATTGATCAGATAAATCTGTCAAGGGTACCTTTGTGAATCAGGCATTGCAATCTGTGCATTTAGGATCACTTGAAAATACGCGTACAGACCCTTTAAGTTTTGTTTGTCTATTTGGTTTACAAGAAAAAGGAATAAAAGGTTTTGTACAGTGTGGATTGTAAAGAGAAATAATTCTTACAGTAGTTTGCTTCCGTTGCATGACATTTACAATTTCGTTATTTAAAGAAAATGATTACAAAACTTCTTCAGCTGTTAATTGTGTTCACTGTTTGTAATCAAATTTACCCAGATAGTTTATTGCAGATTGATCTGAAAGATCCCTGGATACCCAAGTTGCAGTTAATTGTTTAAATGGATAATAAATGTAATTAGGCACGTCATGTCAGATGATCTAGGGTCAAACGCACCAGGGTCAAACGACCTATAGGGCCAAACGTCAATGGGTCAAACAACATAGGGTAAAACGACAAACGGTCACAATAATACATTTTCAGTCCCCTGGGTATACATATATAAAAAGTTATATTCTCTGTTATCTTTTTGTTTCTATATGTTCGATCATAACTCAGGAACCCTTATGAAAAGAGTACACCACCAGGTTGCAAAGGTATTGGTATTGAGACACCCTGTACATAAAGTAGTATAGTCCCTATTTACTTTCTTGTGTCCGATCATAACTCTGGAACCTCTAGACCGACTGGTCTCCAGTCTTGATTTAGGAACTCGGTAGAACAATAAAAATGTTTTTAGTTAAGTTAATTAATTCCAAGTTGAGAGATTTGAATTCTATGGAAAAGTTAACTTTCCCAAATCTGTGTCCCCAAGCAACGTTTTCCTCACAAAAGATTGAACGTTAAGAGAACATTTATTCCGCTGTATTCTGGTTATCACCGTATATATATATAAATATATATATATATATATATTTATATATTTATTCAGCTGTATTCTAGTTATCACCGTATATATATATATATACATTTATTCCGCTGTATTCTGGTTATCACCGTATATATATATAAATATATATA
>NW_019396278.1:391078-434339 GCF_000591075.1 Eurytemora carolleeae | reverse complement strand
GGCCTGGATAATAAATGTAATTGGGCACGTCATGTCAGATGTTCACCGATATAGGGCCAAACGACCCAGGGTCAAACAACATAGGGTTAAACGACAAACGGTCACAATAGCATTTTACCCTTGGTCGCGTTTTTAACCCTGAGTTGTTTTACCCTAGGTCGTTTTACCCAATGGCATTTTCTTTAAGATCTATAGAATATTCTATTTATAAAAAGATCTATAGAATGTCCTATCTATGAAAAGATCTATAGAATGTCCTATATATAAAAAGATCTATAGAATGTCCTATCTATAAAAAGATCTATAGAATGTCCTATATATAAAAAGATCTATAGAATGTCCTATCTATAAAAAGATCTATAGAATGTCCTATCTATAAAAAGAACTATAGAATGTCCTATCTATGAAAAGATCTTTAGAATGTCCTATCTATGAAAAGATCTATATAATTAATGTCCTATCTCTGAAAAGATCTATAGAATGTCCTTTGTATGAAGTTTCCTATCTATGAAATGTCCTGTCTTTGAAATGTTCTGTTTATAAATGTCCTGTCTCAGAAATGTCCTGTCTATAATATGTCCTGTCCATAAAATGTCCTCTCTTTGGAATTATTGTCTATGAAATGTCCTTTCCATGAAATTTGATTTTAAAACCTTTTCTATAGAATATTTTGAACACGGCCTTTAATATAATTTATTTCTCAGAACAAGCCAGAATTAAGAATGACGTTATATGTATTAATAGAGAATATTAATTAAATGTTTCGAGTATAAATATTCAAAAGTACAGAAAATATTTACATAATTATAATTTCATGCTAAATTGTTTCTAAGAAAGATTGTATAGATATTTTAGGAAACAAATATTCAAGTTTCAAATAATGGACTGTTATGATGTTATATTCCTTATTTCAATCATAATATAATCCATTTTTTACGGCCTAGCTGATTATTAGTTTCAGAACAGGGTTTCCGAAAAAAAATATGGTAATTAAGCAACGAACTCGTCCACGTCCTGTACATTGCACTATAATATCATGCTAAAAATGCTATATCTCTCAATTTGGGAAGGTGCAAAAACAGGCAGCTGGCAGACACCACTTTGAAAATATCAAAATAAAACGTTTTTGATCCTTAACCAATTATTAGTAAAAATCTTGCTTAACTTTAATTTTTTTTGAGACACTCTGTGGGTCATTGCAATACTTTGAATACCGAGAAATTGAGGTATTTCTGATAAATCTGACAAAACTATTTTAAAACTATTTATTTAAATTATTATTTTTTAACAACCTTGTTCACATAACTGACTAATGGTTCCCGAACTTTTCTCGATTCTTCTCGAAGTTGTATTTATAAAATACGTGTCCAGTCGTATAAACACTTAAATTCTAAATCTTCGACATTCTGACAAAAGAATTGAGTCTTTGCCAAAAACTCTGATCTTACAGTCCCAATATCTTTGCAGCCCAATGTTTTAGACCTTAGATATATTTTTTTTAATGAGTTATGTTAGATCAAATAGTCGATATTTGACATATTAAAGGTTTACACCATCTGGTTGAAAAGACTCAATTTCTTACATTAATTCTTCTAACGGGTATTCCTTCGATCCGTAATGTACACTCCCCCCTCCCTTCAGTTAGTGAAACGGTAATTTACTGGGCAATTTGTTTCAGGTAAAGTCACATCATTTTTCTGCAGATACTAAATCCTGCACTCCATAAAATATAAATGCTCTAGATGTGCATCTGATTTCGAATCTAAGAATAAGTTCAAATCTTGAATTTTATCTCATTATTGTACTTTGATTATTCAACAATTAATTGCTGAAACTTCAAACTTAGCATTAACGCCAAAAAATATTTTAAGCCCATCTACCCTTCTTTACAAGCTGTAGTTATGAAAGTTGGAAGATAATTGGATGAAATTTCGCTACATTTTTTTCTAATATTAAATTATTATGAATGTTTTGGATTGGTAACTTGGCTTTCTTGGAACCTTCTTCCTTTTTTCTTATTTCAACAGAACCCTTCATCTTCGGTATCGACAGAACCCCTCCCCAATCAACTTCAATATATGCAGAACCCCTCACCCTTTAACTTTAATATCTACAGAACCCCTCCCCCTTCAACTTAAAAATCTACAGAAACCCTCCCCCTTCAACTTTAATATCTACCTAACCCCTCTCCCTTTAACTTCAATATCTACAGAACCCCTCCCCCTTCAACTTCAATATCTACAAAACTCTACTCCTCCCAACTCTCCTCTGAAGGCCCTGGTTAAAGTATTCCTATCTGTAAATGTATCAGTTGAAGATGATAGACAATAAAACCCCGACCAGATCTTAACCGTGGCAAGCATACGTGTAGAATATAGAGTTCAGATACGTTTAGATAAACATCGTGGAGGGGAGGGGGGTGGGGGTGATACCCCCCCTCTCCCTCATTTCCTTCAAACTATAAAGGAACTTTAATTATTTAAAAAACGTATTAAAACCATTTCAGCATCTTTTAATGAATCTTTTAATCATTAATATTCTTAATATGATATATACAGGGTTAACCACAAAGTATGAGACCGTGAAGTCGACCAAAAACTAAAAAAAGTCAATTTGAAGTTAGATTTTTGCTTTCTGCATTCAAATGAGTAGTTTGATGGTTTACCAAATGATCAAGCACAGAAACCCCATGAATGCAAGAAAACGGACTAATCCAATCGTGTCTATATGTTGAAACTCATATTTTGATGAAAACAACAACATTTCGTTCTGGGTTAATTTTTAATATAACGGTCTAGGGTAGAATGTCCATGTTGGACAGAAGAAAGTTCAGAACTTTTAATGTACCCAACCGGCGCGGCGGGGTTTTAAACGAAACAAATAACTAAATTCTCTTTGGATAAATTTTAACTAATCCAATTTGTAAATCTTGTTTTTGGCATACTTTAAACTATTATGGTTGTCAGGAAATTTAAATTTTTCACGCCTTATTTTAAATACAATAGTGCACTTTCAGCTCAACTATCATGTCTAGCCGGTCTCTCCCTTTAGTCACAAAAATAAAAATGAAAAGGTGATGTGCACCTTGATGACTGCTAAAATTTAAGATGTGATTCAAACAATGCAGGGCAAGGGGGTATATAGCATGTGAAATATAATTCTGCATCTATATATTTATATTTGATGGACATGAGTATTCATTTTCATCATTAACTTTTAGTTTATCTAAGAAGTAATACAACTAAAGGAGAGCTCCGGGGGTAGAATTTGTTTTCATCTAACAATGACAGCTCAGGAACTAGTTTTTATCGTAAACATTAGCAAAGATGATAAACAAGGCTTGGTATGCAGAAAGGCAATTCATAACAAATCGCACATTAAAATCGACAGGAGGAGAAGGACAAATTTATAAGTCATCACTGAAACGGCTTTGTGACCTCGTAGACCCTTTTTTATTTTACGCGCAAGTATGAGAAACAGCAAACTTATCAGGTTACATTTTAGGAATTCAAAATATTTCAGTTCTTCTAAATGGCTCTTCAATGACAGGAGTTATGATTGATAGTATAAAAGTTTTACGTGAAATTTACTTTAGTTTGACGTAATCGTCATTTTGAAACAACAAGGACAAAAATTGCATCAAAATTACAGTTTACAAATTGCCAACAGTTTCCTATAAAAAGCTTTTCCTTTCCTGAATGAATGAGATATCAATGTGTATGATTTATCTCTTTAAAAGTTAAAATTTCAATTGTGGTTTCAAAACAGAAGTTACTTGTGCATTTGTGGTGTAGAACCAATGGAGGAAATTATCAGAATTAGACACTTTTTAAGCGGGAAGAGACTGGAAAGTTCAAACCGAGGGAAACTCTTAATTTTTCAGCTTGTAGACTGTAGACTGTTGATTGTAGACTGTAGACTGTAGACTGTAGACTGTAGACTGTAGATTAAAGACTGTAGACTGTAGAGTTCCCTATTTCTAATCTGTATATAAATATGACTCCTACTCACAGTCCAAATTATTAATTACCCTGTCTATCTATATCTATATATCTATCTATTTATTTATATATCAATCTATCTGTTTATCTATCAATCTATCTATTCATTTATCAATCTATCAATCTATCTCTCAAAATGTTCCTTTGCCAATCATGAATTGTATTGAATACCGACCAGGGGTTTAGAATAAGACGGATTGCTCACACAGAAACTGTTTACTGTCCGATTATGCATGGTCCATTGTGCAATTACAGTACAGTAATGTACGTTTGTACAACCTAGGCGCAACAACAGATTTTTATAAAAGAGGGGTCAAACAATTTTCAGAAAACTTTTCACAAGCAGGGGGTGCTAATTCGATGCGCAGATAGTATTGAACCATCCTTACCTGGTTCAACTACTTTAGCTTATTCAAAATTTTCCAACTCTGAAAGTAAGAGTTTTTAAGCATCAATAGCTTATTACAAAAAAATCAGACAACAACAAATCGGCTCCACCCAGGATCGACTAGATCAAACTCGATTAAACAACAAATGTTTGGACTTTCTTCTATTCAACCTTTTTATCCTTATTTAGTGTAAAATATAAAAACTAGAGGAATTATGATTTACGAAGTCGGCACGCAATAATTATGCCCAAGAATTAACTGCATCTTTCGTATGTTGAGATTTGAGTGAATTTAATGCTTGGTATTGATAGTTTATTCTGCATTCTGAAACCTAAGAGATCCCTGTTTTCCTAAACCCATGTTTAGAACTGCCCCCGCGTCTCTGTGTGTCTTGCTGGAGGTCAGTTTAAAAATTATTATCTGAATTAGGAGAGAAATCCAGGTATAAATATACACTGGTGGGTTTTATACAAAGATCATGCTGGGCACACGAAGATAATTAGAAATCAATACAAAACAGATACAGGGTGGGGTAGAGAGGATAGAGATAAGGACGGGGACAGCAGCCGGAGAGAAGATGAGGAAAGAGGAAAAAAGAATGATTAGAAGATAAGAAAAAATTGGACAAAGACCAAAATAGGACAGGATAGGGCAAGTTAGGACAGGATATGGCAGGATAGTATGAATGTATGCAAGGAAGTAAGAATAGAAGAATTTTACATTAAGGACGTGCTTGCTCTGTGCTCACACATACATCTAAGCACGTTGTTTATCAAGCACTATATATATGTATACAACGTGGCCTTTGTGTGTCACATCTCATTTAAACTGAATATATAGAATTCTTTAACCCAGACCGACCAGCAATCCATCTTACACAGCCATGGCCCATGGGGGGTTTCAGGATCAGGGTTTCAAGGAAAATTCTAGAAATTCTTTCTTTCTTTGTTTTTATTCAATTCTGCCACGATTTGTACATCAATGATGTAAGATTTATATAAAGAAGAAACAGGATAATATGTTGTCAAGTTTAGATCGTAAAAATGTCAGCTGGATTTAAAATCCATCAGATATTTCTAAAAATAACTTTTTCGTCAACCATTATTTTGTATACAAATACCCTGGCTCTACTTTTATATAATCCTGAAAGTTTTTCTTGTTTTGTATTCAATACATTACGCCTGTAGTATTAAACATTCTACGTTCATGCTTGAATACTGCACATGAACTGCCTTCTTTGTTGTTGTTTGTGTTTCTCTCAATAAACTTCAACAAACCTGAACTCAGCCCTTACTTACTTTCGTAATATAGAAAATTGCATCGTCACATAAACTTTGCCTTTTATTTTTTTTGCCCTAGGCTTTCAGCTTCAGTAGAGATTTAACTCTCGATACTAGTTTTAAGACAAGAAAAGACCTTTTGTGAAAATTTAAATCATCTGATAATTATTTACAACTATACTTGGAAGTTGGAAGTTAAAAGAATTTTACTTTACCAATTTTGCCTACAAACCATCCAAAGTGTAGCAAGTTAAATTTGTATGTTCCAGGAAAGCAGTTTCATACAATTTTATCGTCTTTTGACTCTTTTTGAGATGAAAATGCGGAATTTTACTTTATTGTCTCTCGAGTGACCGTTAAAGGGGAATCCTGGGTTGATTTTTAAAAAGGCGGTAAAAACGCAATATTGCAACATAACGACTAGATATCTTTTAAAGCAGTAAAATACTTGAGAAGATAGTGATGATATATCTGAGTTTACTGACAGTTAATAAACACTATATTCTTGATAAATGATATCTGTAGCGTGAGATATACGTTTAGAATAATAGTATGCATTATTCAATGCAGTATATATACACTTTAAACTATTTTCAATCTAGCGGTCTCAACAACATAACATCATTTTTTATTTTAAATATTCCTAAAATTTAGTATTATAAAGTTTAAAACCTTATACATAAAAGCTGTTTAGAGATCGGAGTTTTGTATATATTACTAATTTTTAACCTTTGATCTCGATATCCAATATGGGAAGTTTTATATTTAAGGAACAATGCTTTATCCCTTAATTAAGGATATCCCTGCAGAGTATGATCATCCCAGGATATCGAGAAGGAATTGAATTAATCCGTAGCTCTGCTTAGGATGGAGATCATCCGTAGCTCTGCTTAGGATGGAGATCATCCGTAGCTCTGCTTAGGATGGAGATCATCCGTAGCTCTGCTTAGGATGGAGATCATCCGTAGCTCTGCTTAGGATGGAGATCAAAGCTTGATCTCCAGATTCCAAATACAAAAGTTTTGACTTCTGACCTCTATTTGACACAATATTAACCTTTTTGTAGTTTTTTTCTTTCTTTCTTGGAAAAGAATTGGAGATCAAGGAGCCAGAGACCGAATTTAAATAATTTAAGTCGCGGCTTAAATCAACCAAAGCCCAAAACCCGGTTTAAATTGAGCTCCGGCTTGAATCTTGAAACATTTGATACAATATTAAGTGAAACCAACCAACATTAAGCCGCGGCTTAAGTTTATGCCGCGGCTTAAATTTAAGCCGCGGCTCAAATTCTTTAAATTCGGCCTCTGACTTTTTCAATGCTTTTTCAAAAATATAAATTTTAGTTTTACAGCTAGGATAAGATTTTTGTATGGCCGCTTTTCAAATTTTCCGCGGATACCATGATTGGCTTGCTAGCACCTTATACCCTCATATAAAAAAATATTTTCAAAAATAATATTTCAAATCAAGTATTTAAGTATGCTGACGGTTAATTACAAAATTTGAGCGCTACGGGTAAAAACTATGAAAGGCTGTAATGTAAATCAATTAATGTTAACTTTTATTGTGCTCATTTTAAACATTAATTACAAAAGTTTGACAGTATACGTTATAGTTTTAGTTTGAAGACATTTGTAGGTGGCTCAAATGTTCAATGAGGAGAATTAGTTCGGATGCAATATGATGGGGCTGCCCCCCCCCCCAGAATAGTTTAATTTTATGCCTTTATATAAAGCAGGTTAAGATGTTAACCACAAGATGGATATATACATGTAGTTTATGGTGGTAATTACATATACAATATATATACAATATACACGTAATATAGATGTAATATACATGACGTACATACTTACATTGTATACAGATACACACTTTTCGCCTTTGGTATATGATCTTCATTACGTACAGCATTGCATGCAATCTGTCTATCTATCTATCTATCTATCTATCTATCTATCTATCTATCTATCTATCTATCTATTTATCTAACTATCTATCTCTCTATCATATCGGGGTATAGGTGAAAAAAATGTAAAACAGCAGATCAAATTTGATTTTGGGTATGACTGAAATTTAATCACATGTGTCTTCACGTATAATTAGAGGTTTATTTTTATGTACTTTTTAACCTTTTTTTTGAGCTTTACTATTTATACATCAATTCGGTTTATTAGGCTATGTTGGGTGCTTGAAATGTTAGCTCTAAAGATAGTTTTCTTTCGTCTGCTAATTGAGACATTTCACACAGCAAACTAGTATAGAAAGAGAAGGTAAAATGTATGCGACCTCACTATAGTACAACTTTGTAATCTCGTAGCTCCTTTAATTGGGATTTAATGCACAAGTATGAGAAATTCAAATTTATTTGATTACATATTAGAAATTCAAAACATTTTTGTTCTTCTCTATAACTCTTTAATTTAGGAGTTATGATGGAAAGCAATAAATATTTCCATTTTACGTACAATGCGATTTACATAAAAAGGGTTTTTATATATATATTTGACCTTAGAGAGCTGAGCTGATTTAATGTATATATTTAATATTTTGTCATATGAATATAAGGTTGTCACTTGTTCATCTCAATATGCATGAATTAATATATTCAAGCTTCAAGCATATTCTATCAATGATTTTAAAACCATAATATCACAGGATATTATCAAAAGACTGTTCACTTTTTTAAAAAGCTGGGATTAATTTTAACTTTCAAAAGACAAAAGGAATTATTGTTTTTAACTGGGGTGAGGTATTAATTTGTGTGACAGCGTGAGTAAAAAAGTGCGATTAGCATCGGCTTCTTAAAAACTATTTTTTTATCATGAAATTCTTATGCATGGTATTTTTGCAATATTTTGAACTATTGTTTTCATTTTTTAAAGTCACATGGTACCACAAAATAATCCGCGAAACTTTTTTCTTCTCAATATCAAAAGTGTAGAATATAAAAGAAAACATGACCATGCATGACAATTTCACGAAAAAAAAAAATCGCTTTGACTCACACTGTACATTTTATAAATTATGAAATCTTTGAGTTTCAATTTGAAAATTTGCATTTTTACAATCTCTAGTCAATCAAAACCAGTTTATCACAACTTGTATTTAGATATATGTTTGAGAACTTTATTTTACAATTTTATGCTTGCATAAAAATTCAACGATTCTATTTCAAGATCTATTACACGCTTTCTTTGACTTGGCTTTTGAATGTCAAATCTAGACTCTAAGATTCTTGACATGATTAGTTTGGTTGTTTGGTTACAGCTTAGCTCTCTTTAAGTTTTTATGTCCTAACCTCGTTGCCTATAGCATTAACAAGTACTTAGTATTAGCTAATGAACAGATTTAGTTCCGCCGTCAAGACTCTTTTGCCCACAAAACAAACAAACTTTAAACTTTAAATATTTTGTTAATGTTCAACTCTTTATGTCTTTCTTTTTAATAATTGCGTTTACATTCCCATTTATAAAAGTTGTGAGCAAGGAATGTGTTTATAAATGTGACTGATGTCGAACTCTAGACTTCTCATAAATCAAGTTCATTTGTATTATTCAACCTTACGCAACCATGTTGGTAATCTGCTACCTTATTTAGACACAAGATTCACGAGTATGTTGGAGGAGGGGGGAGTGTTTACAAAAAAAAACTGGGATTAATAAATATACTTCCACTGAAACACAATGATTTTACTAGAAGCTGGGATGATACATTTGCGGACCGTTTTGCTGTCTTTAGTCTGTAAATATATACTGTACTGATGATACAACTTGCTCTTGTTGCCTAAAAGTCAGGTTGGTACTTCAAATTAAACTGGGTTTCGTGTCTAGTATGAATGATCATATTTACCACTTTATAATTATATTCTTTATTTAAACTGTTTTTATCGCTACAGGTTTTAATTGTTAATGCATATATGCACATTCGATGTTAGTTTTTTTTATGACACCCTGCATGCAGTGAACACTTCTAAAATCTCATCAATCAAGGTGTAGAAGTCAGAGGGGGGGTTTTTCAACCAACCAAAATGGAAGAACGTACAATACAGTTATCTTTCAAAAAAGAAGAGAGATAAACATAACATTTAAAATGTAAAATGCAATGCCACAGACTCTTAATTTTCTAGTCAATATAACTTTGCAACATGATGTCGTAGACTATTGATATTTAAAATGATGGTCTTTGTCAGATCAAATATTCGTAGATTGAAATATCAAAGGTTTACACCATCATGTTGCAAAGATATTCGAAGTATTCGAAAATTTTAGTTTGTGCATGGAATGACTCAATTCCTTTGGTTTAAAACCACGTCAAACTAAAGTAAGTTGCAAGAAAGATTGAAATCTTTTTTGTTTTTTAATCATAACTCGTTTAACTAGCTAAAGGGCCCGGCATTGCCCATTGAGAAAAAAAAATTCTTGAAAAAAAATCTTTTTTAGCCTCTAACTAGAATTAATGTCCGCAAAAAATTTAGCCCAATCAGTCTAGCCGTTTATCCGGCAATATGCAACATATATATGAATGATTAGCTTGTTTTATTATATAGAAGACAGAAAAACAAAAATGTTTTTTTATTTCAATTATAGAACAAAATAAATTTGCTTTTCTCCTACTTGTGTGCGTAAAATTCAAGCTAGAGGAGCTACGAGGTTGCAAAGTTGTACCTACGTGATGTTGCCTAGATTTTACCTACCTTCGCTTTCTGTTTAGTTTGCTGTGTTAATGTACATAATGCTGCAACAAATGCTATACGAATAACTAAATCAAGTTTTAGCTTGAATTCAAGATTCTTTTCAGAAAAGTAGCAAATCAAGATTATTGCGACTGCATGTGGATTCAAACTTTCTAGAAAGTTCTAAATGAAATAAAATTGTGCGTACACACTGCAAACGTATTAAGAAATAGAAATTTCTTGTATTTGGTGGAAAACTTTTTTTCTAAATCATTAAACCAGCTACCTTCTTTTACCTCTCGTCAAACCCACCCTTCTTTTACCTCTCGTCAAACCCACCCTTCTTTTACCTCTCCTCAAACCCACCCTTCTTTTACCACTCCTCAAACCTACCCTTCTTTTACCTCTCCTTAAAGTGCAGTAAACCTTATGCTGAGAAGAAAAAAACCTAAATTAGCTAAATAAGCTTATTATTGTGCTCTTGATTTTAGAACTTGTATAGCCATTTTATAAAATTAATTCTAATAAAGTTTTGATCAGCTCTCTTTAACCAAAATATATCCAGCCTATAAAAAGAGAATTTATATTTTTACTGTAAAGGGACTGTAAGTGTAATTTCAAGAGACCCTCCATGCAAAAGTGGTAATGCCCGATTTACAACGGTACCATTTAAAGTTTATTTGGTTAAGTAATAATAATGTTTATAATTTGTAAACCGGATTATTTTCTATTGTGTGTTTTTTCTATAATAGTGCATTTATACTGCAGGAAAACGTAAAGGAATTATCAGAAACACTTGATCTTTGCATTGAGGGTTACATGAAAATACGCTTTTAGTTCCCTTTCGTTCATATCAAAGCTTTCTAGAGGTCAAACTTTCGTTGTTCTTTTTGGAAAGGTCAAACACACAAATCAAGTTTATCACTGTATTACAAAACGACCTTGTGTACCTGAAAACCAACCTTTACCATGAGTGTTTTAATCAAATAAAAGATTTATTACTGCAGAAAATATATTCTTTGAATATAACCGAATTCTCTTATTAACCCTACGAATGCTGAAGAGTGAAATAACAGCAGAAGGTAAAATGTGTGTGAACCTCGTAGCTCCTCATGGGTTGATTTTATACACAAATATAAGTAAAGCAAAGTTACACACTAGCTCTTCAATAAGAGGATTTATTGTTAAAAAACATACAGGGTTATCCACAAAGGATGAGACTTCAGAGACGACTGTGCAGAATTGTAGCTGTCCTAATATTCACGATTCTTTAATTTGTTTCTTTCTTTTCCAAATCAGTAAATAAGCCATTAAAAGATTATATGTAATGCAGAATACTTAATTTAAACTAGGGATCTTCATATTATACGAGATTCAGGTAGTCTTTATAATCTCATCCTTTGTGGGTAACCCTGAATCGTGTCATTTACTGGAGTTTGACTTGTCTACTTTATTGCCCTAATGTTATTTTTTCTAAATTATTTTTATAATTCTAAATGATAAAATAAAATATAATTATTTATTTCAGAACGTAAAGTATGTTATGTTAAACTGTTTGCTGTTTCCTAATTAACCATAATTAGATTAAAAATAAATCAGAAATTACTGTTTTACAATTTTATTCTGTTATGACCATTTTATTTTTTGCGAACACTTCCTTTAAACGCATATAATGATCAATATTTAGATAGCAATAATAAATACAAAACACTCAATTTAAACTCAATTAACAAGAACAATATATTTTTTACAGTGTGCATGCGTTAAACTGTACGTCATATAATGATTACTAACAATTTATATATATATACGACTCGTCTTGAAGTCGTGTCAGGAATTGAATACAGCTAATTTCAGAATATAAAATAGTAACCACGAGAAGAGAAGCAATAAGCAAGGTTATTTACAACGACGACAATAATCCTGGACATGTTCAAATATTTTCGTCTACATTGGAGATCAACTTTTTGAATTTTTTTCACATTAATTAATATTGACAAGTGCCAAACTGTACAAAACTATTGGAGAATAAGATAAGCATTTTCAGGAAATCTAAATCTGATCTTTTATATTTCAGAATGAACAATGAAAGCGCTCAAATACATGTTGTGACTAGAATTGTGATTATTTTTATTTCAGTTTTTCCGTTATTTTTACCTCAATAATAAATGGAATATTTTTAACTAAGAATTTGAGCAATTGTAATAATTTAAATTTATGTTTCTGACTAGATTGATTGTTTTCCCTTTTTACAATATTTACAAATAAAGGAGTTGAGTTCTTGCAACAAACTAAAGTTTTCTAACCCCTATGTTTTTGCAACCTGATGGCAATGGCTTATGGTATTTTAAACTTAGGCTTTTTTACCTGACAGAATTTTTAGGTTGAAATATTAAAAGTGTCCGAGATAGGGTTGCAAAGATAAAGGGAATAGAAAATCAGGTCAGCTCTTTTTTAGTTGTTTTACTTTGAATGTGCTTGTTTGTCTTTAATAATAATTTCTTAAACTGACTAGTTGTATTCTCACTTTTATATGATAAATAATATTAAATAGAAAACAGGCATAAAAATGTAACAAGTTAAGGCTCTCAATTTCAGAACGCTTGATTCTTAAATTAGTTAGAAAAAATAATCATTAGGATTAATTTTCCCCTGGTTAAATCCTGCTCTAGGATCAATATATCTATACGGAGCTTGAGCTGGAATTTTGTAGGATGGATAGGAAGGAGTAAATCTCTTTTCTCTAGGATAGAGAACTGGTAGGTGACGGGACGGATAGTTGAAGGTTGGGACGGGAGGAGGAGGAATGATATAGGAGAACCTATCCTGGTAAATATGTCCAGGTGAGAAGGTTGAATGAGAGAGAGAGGAAGGAGAAGGAGGAACTACCCTGGTAGGACGATGGAACCCGAGATAGGAGCTCTCCTTGTCTCCTTGCTGTTTCCAAGAGTAGAAACTAGGCTCCCAGGAGGCCTTGGAGCCTCCGTACGCATATCTTGCGTCTGAGTGAACTGCGTACGGATCGTTTTCGAACTTGTTGTATCCGTCCCTGCTCAGATAGGTGAGATATCTAGACCGAGGAACCAGGAGGATAAGTAGAGTCAGGAGAACAATAACTTGCAAACCTAGGCCTGAAATATTTTAATTTTAAAAGGATTGTTCACTGAAATGTACATGCAAAAATAATCCAGTATGTATATAACACTAGACTTTTAGGGCGCTTCGCGCACATCTTTTATTTCAATTGTAAACGTTTTCTCTTTGAATAAAAAAGATAAAAAAAAGTTTCGCGGATTTTAGAAAAAAAGATTCGTGGATTTTCTAAATGTTCAAAAATCGATTAGTCGTCATGCAAAGATTGCAATGCCTTATAGTTATGCACAACGGTATCATTAAAACTTTTTTCTAATCAAGTATGAATTGCATATCACTTATAAAACATCAGAATTCAACACCTTTTAACCATGCCTTCCACTCCATTGACATCGTTGCATGGAGGGTCACTTGAAATTAAGAGAATTCCTAATATTCTGAGGTTTGGTATCTTTTGGCAAAAACTAAGTTTTAATTTGCTTATATGTATGGCAGGTTTCCATGTTTTTTGTGGTTTCTGTACAGAAGTTACTATAGTTCTTCAGAAAGAATAGAGAAATTAATGAAATAAAAAACTCCTTACAGCTAAAAACCAAGTTATCTTCCACATTATTGATCAGATAAAGATATCAAGAGTACCGATGTGAATCTGCCATGCCCATCTTTTTAACAGTAGGGTCACTTAATATTGCAAAGCAATCCCTTTAATTAACATTAAAGTTAACACCAACATGTAGTATTGATCTATGAGAGAAAGAATTTAGACTGATGGAGACGGGTTAGAAACTCAGAGATATGGGTTGACATTTTTTACCCGTTTTGATTACTTTGTTTACTACATTGCAGTAGTGATCAGTTATCTTCCAACTTAAAATTTTGGTATATATCATTGTAAAGAACTTGAGTCTTTGTCACAAACTCAAATTTTCTAATCCTTATATCTTAGCAACTTGTTGGTGCAAATTTTTGATATTTCAAACTTAGATTAATTTGATCTACCAGAATTCATAGTTGGAAATATTTAAGTTCTACGGCATTGGGTTGGAAAGATATAGGGTTTAGAAAATTTGAGTTTGTGGCAAAGACTCAAATTCTTTAAAGTATAAAGTGTTAAACTCAAAAAAGACCTAAAGAGAAGATGGAATCAAGTACAATTTTGGGTGACATGACTTACTATCATTATCAATTCATCAGTCATTCTCCTAAGAAGTTTTTGTTAAGAGTTATGGAGTACAAATACAAACGTAAATGAATACAGTAGAGTTTAACTATATATATGTAGATTTAAATTCACTTCCCACTAGAAGCGCTAGTATCTCTGTTCTCTAATGATAATACTAACCACAGTATCTCTATTTCCAGTGCTAATACTTACCACAGATAATGCTGAAGTATTCGTCTAAGGTTACACCAGCTGCCGGCCAGGCTATCCACACAGGAAGATGGGACAGCAGGGTTAACCAGATAGATCGGGATTCATAATAATGCTCTCGGGATTTCCTGCATAGTGATACAGTGTTCATACAATTTCATTCATGTACTTAAAATTTTCTTTTAATCCAATATACGTTGAAATCTCTGTTTGTCTGTCTGTCTGTTTGTTTGGATATCCGATCATAACTTATGAACCCCTAAACCGATTTGCTTAACATGTTGATTGGGAAACTCGATAAAACCACTGAAATGTTTTTAGATAGACTAAAAATCTCTAACTAGAGTGGATTAACAAACCTGGGTTCCCAGCTAGTAAACAATTACATCATAATTTCAAATTAACTGTAACAGATAGAACTTATAAAGAACAAGAAACTTTAGAATGAATTTTATATTTGTTCTTCTTTAATTACATAAGAAATATTCTTAAGTATTTTGAAATTGGCAATTGTTGTAATAAATATTTTTCTAAAAATATTTCAGAGCTCTTCTTAAGAAGGGGTTTGTAGTATCAACTGCAGTATCAAAGTACTGATAATTTAACTTTTCAGTATTATTCTTATTCACTTATAAATCTTATAAATTATAATGAACCAAAAATATGGACATGTATACAATTGAAAACAAATATTAGTCTTGTTTAATCCTAAACATTAACAGTTTAGTAGTTGGATATTGTACGAATTATATACAGTGAGAAAATTCTGAAATAGGACATCTCAAGTTATTACTTTAAATAGTCCAATTGTGCAGTGTAAACAGGACATTTCAATTAATAAGTGATTTAATAAAGTTCTATTATACTTTTTGCTTTGTAAAAACATCAAATAAACTTGCTCCGTCTTCCTACTTCAGAGGATGAGACTTTATTGAGGACCTGAAACTATGAATATTTGGCAATCCTACGGATGAATTTGATTTTGTGCAATTAACAATTTACATAGTTCTTAACGGATAAACTGGCTAAGTTGACAAAGGCAAAGAGAATCAAAAAAATGCTGAATAAATTCCGCACAGCCATATTTAAAGTCTCATCCTTTGTGGGTAACCCTGAATATACCAGAATTGTACCCTTATCATACTAATTATATATATTCATTAAGTTGCTAGAAGTTATGTTACTAAAATGAACCAATTTTAATGTGTTATTTACTAATTTTTAGTCGATACGTACCGAAAATTCAAAATAATTCACCAAGACAATTACGGTCTCTGACTCTCAGTATTTATCAGTTATGCTGACTCTGCACTCTCCTACCTTGACAAAGAAGAGAATATAAGCACAAGAACGAAGAGTAGAAGAGGATAGAGAGTAAAAAGTAGATGTGAAATAGGGACCACTGTACTGCACTTCCATCTCTCCTCTATGTACCACTGTATACACATGCCAACCTACGGTACAAATATAAATAAAATCAATTAATTTATCAATATATGTCGTGGTTAACTATGTATTTGTCAAAACAAATTGTGTATTTTCGATAGATGATCTGATAGGGTTTCTAAATGACCAGGACCCCGTATAGCTCTATAATTTTAACGTTTCAAGAAACTGATATCTCGCCGCAATTTAAAGTTGTTAATCCCTGTATCTTTGCAACTTGATGGCGTAGACATTGATTTTCCAAACTTTGAATTCTGCTGGTTTAGATAGCTACAGTTTAAGTGGGGGTTTTGAGACGCGGCTGTAATTCATTAAATTCGGACACAGAACCCATAAACTATGGAATTGAAGGACGACTGTTTAAAATAGTCCAATGAGGATGAAACACAACAATTGGGCATATAGTGTACAAGGACTCATTTCACTTTCAAAAAGTAATTTATGAAAAAGTAGATAGTAAATAGTAGATAGTAGATAATAGATACTAGATAGTAAATAGTAGATAGTATATAGTAGATACAGGGTGTCCTTTTAATTCCAAAAAATGAAGAAATGAAATAACTGAATTTGCGCATTTTTTGGTATTAGAATTGTGAATTTTCATTGTATACAACAAAACGTTCATATTTTAATTACTCAAATTAGTTTACAGATTGTAAAAATTCCAAACAATAACAAAGTTAAAGCAAATAGTAAATAGTAGATCGTACATAGTAGATAGTAGACAGTAGATTGTAATGTAGATAGTAGATAGTAGATAGTAGATAGTAGATAGTAGATAGTAGATAGTAGATAGTAGATAGTAGATAGTAGATAGTAGATAGTAGATAGTATAAGATTAACCCACTAACCTGGCAATAAAAAATACTCTCAGTATGTAAATTAGGGAACCCTGAAAAATTCAAGATTAAAATGTCAGGTTACATTAACTGCTTTAGAAGAAAATAGTTAACTAGCTGTGAGTCATAAACTAGCGAGAATGTCTTTAATGCCACTTTGCCAAATTTCAAATTATACATTTTTTAATCCATATATGAAGTAAAAGATCAAGCTTGTCAAGTCAATTTTGCCAAAAATAGGAAATTATTTAAAAAACAAAATAGTTTTAAGCAAGGTTGTAATGCAAGGAAAGTTAATTGCTGTCGCGTATACTCTGCGAACATATTAAAACCAGTTCTCTCTGGGCGGAATTTGTAAACAAGAATAGATGCATCAGTGTTCGTTTAGTATCCGAGGAGTTTAAAAGCATTAAATTTTGATAATTTTGAAAATTCATATAATAGTTTCCTATGACCAGAATATTTAATTGATTTTTTAATGTGAAAGATGGATCCCATGTCAGGCTTCGACATCCGTCTTGTGTTTACATTAGCGCCTAGAGACAGTACACTGCAGTACAAAAGATGTGTACACTTCTGAAATAACTTTCCTTGCATTACATCCTTGGTTTTAAGTACATTGAACGAGACAAACAGTGTTACCCACAAATGATAAGACGACGACTTTAAATTCTTGTCAAGATTTTATTTTGGTTTCAATATATAAGTTTAACGTTGCAGCAAAGAAACAAGTTTACTGCTGCAGGAATAATTAAATGTAAGAACAAAACTATATAAATTCCGCACAGTGGCGTTGGTCCTCTTTGCAGTCTCATCCTGTGTGGTTAACCCTGTACCTGCACTAGCTGCTAGGAGTAGGTTAACCCTGTACCTGTACTAGCTGCTAGGAGTAGGTTAACCCTGTACCTCCACTAGCTGCTAGGAGTAGGTTAACCCTGTACCTGTACTAGCTGCTAGGAGTAGGTTAACCCTGTACCTGCACTAACTGCTAGGAGTAGAATAACCCTGTACCTGCACTAACTGCTAGGAGTAGGTTAACCCTGTACCTGCACTAGCTGCTAGGAGTAGGTTAACCCTGTACCTGCACTAGCTGTTAGGAGTAGGATAACCCTGTACCTTTACTAGCTGCTAGGAGAAGAATAACCCTGTACCTGCACTAGCTGCTAGGAGTAGGATAACCCTGTTCCTGTACTAGCTGCTAGGAGAAGAATAACCCTGTACCTGCACTAGCTGCTAGGAGAAGAATAACCCTGTACCTGCACTAGCTGCAAGGAGTAGAATAACCTTGTACCTGCACTAGCTGCTAGGAGAAGACCCAGGAGAAGAATATGAGGAAGAAGAGGAGGTTTCCATCTAGTACTACGGGTATAGGAGATAAACAGGATATAAATCCAATACAGGAGAACCAAGCAGACATTGATACTGGAGATTACTAGACAAGAACCATACAATATCTAGACGAACTGTCCATATTCTTTGTTGCCTAGCTGTCTGGTTAGTAGTTATATAGATCTGTACTGATGTACTGTCAAGCTATCTAACTATCTAGCTATTAAGCAGTCTAACTCTGAAGCTCTTTAATTTTTTTCTGTAACTAGCTCAGGAACCCAGCGTTGCACAAGGTAGTCATAGTTATTCCCACCGTTTACCCGAGCTTTGACATAAAAGTCGACCTATTCAACTTAGAATCTTTGAACAAATCATTCCCAAGTTTCTCCCAAGTTCCCCTATCACAATTTTAAGCAAATCTGTCCAGGGGTTCCTGAGTTATGATCGGACAAACAAACAGAGATTACAGGTTTAATATATAGATGAATAACTGTCTAAATGCATAATTGTCTAACTGTCTATCTGTCTAACTAGCTGTCAACGGTCTCACAGTCTAACTCTCAAGCTATTTTCTTCTCTAATTACTAACTGTCAAGCTGTCAAATTGTCAAAGTGTCTATCTGTCTAACTATCCAGCTGTTGAACTTCATCATGACAGCCTGACTGCCAAGCTGTTCTATTTTCGGATGACTTTTTGTCTGACTGTCTAACTGTTATCTACCTAAATATCTGTCCAAATGTCAATTGGGGTGACTGCTTTGTTATTTTCTAATGACTTACTGTCTATCTATCTAACTGTCTTATCGTCTAACTATCTATGCTGGACAGTTACAGGGTGTCCCACGAAACATGGCAATAGCAAGACGACTTGAAAGTCGTCTTTGATATTTAAATTTATTTGTGCCATAATTAGTCTTCTATCTACTTTAACATGTATGATTCTTGAAACAATTATCACATAATTCTCCTAGCCCTGGCATTTCCAAAAAGTGGTCTGCGTTTTTTGTGCTTTCAATATTACCGGAGATATAAAGAGTTTGGTTCAGATTTCAATTTTGTTAAATAAAAGCAAAATTGTCGAAATCTGAACGAAATTCTTCATATCTCGGGCAATATTGAAAGCACAAAAAAGGCAGACCACATTTTGGAAATGGCAGGACTAGGGGAATTTTGTGATTTTTATCTCTAGAAATTCACTTCTAAAATTAGGTTGACAAATAAACGCAGCAAATTATATCAAAAATCAAGACGACATTCAAGTCGTCTTGCATACTGTCATGTTTCGTGGGACACCCTGTATTTGATAAAAAATACATATTTTATTAGATTAAAATTGTTTTGGTTTCCCTAGTAAGGAGAGGTGCCAAGCATCTGTATCGTTTGTGAGAATTATATTCTGGTTTGTTTCCTCCTGGTATTCAGCTCACATTACTTTTTTAACAGGGTAGATTTTTATATCGGGGGGGGGGGGGTAAATCTCCCCCCTCCCTCTCAAAAGAGCAAACGTTTCAATTTTATAAGTGTAACCATTCATTTTAAAAAAGAGGGGAATGCCCGATTCACAATTTGATTCTTTTAGACCTTTATCTGATCAATAATTTGGAGATTTTTCCCTAGATTTACAAGTATTTAATTCTACAATTTCTTCAATTGTTTCTGTAAGAGAAATTCGTTATTGAAAAGAGATAATCTTCATTCTTGAGCAAAAGTCAGACCATCGTGAATCGGACATACAACTCTATAAATGGAGAGTCACTTCAAATTACGTTTACATGTCCCTTTAATCAACACCATTTAAACATCATTCCCTTTAAGAAGTTTGTTTGTTTTACTCTCTTTTTATTCAAGATTATTTTTTTAGAATTTCTACATTTGTTTAAAATAATCAAATAAAGTTTGTTCATTTCACTTTCTTTTATCAATCTACAACACTATACTCTACCATACAGTGAGGCCCATAAAACTGCAGAAAAGAAAGACGGCGTACCCTGCACAATTACTTTGTTTCATGTTCAATTGTTCAATTTTCATTGGACTTTTTAAAATAATATCTTGTCGTCTTCATATTCCACAGTTGTATGCGCCCCACTGTATAATATATTGGGAGTAAAATTTCTAGAGCTTTTCCATGTATTCCAAAAATATGCAAAAAATATCTAAAAACCAGGAAGTGATGCAGATATAATTATGTATGATGCGGATGTGATTAGGCATGATGCAGATATGATTATGCATGCAGATATGATTATGTATGATGCAGATATGATTATGTATAATGCAGATATGATTATCTATGATGCAGATATGATTATCTATGATGCGGATGTGATTAGGCATGATGCAGATATGATTATGTATGATGCAGATATGATTATGTATAATGCAGATATGATTATGTATGATGCAGATATGATTATGCATGATGCAGGTAGGGCTATACATGATGCAGATATTATTATGCATGATGCAGATGCATTTTTAGGTCTTATTTTCATAGAGGATATGTTTAAAATCACAAAATGCGTTTATTATTTCCCCCTAGTATTTTTGAATCAAGAAACTTCTCTTTCATTTCTCCTTCTTAGAATTTTTGGATCAATAATTCATTTTTCATGTTCCCTTAGTATTTCTGGATCAAGAACCGCATTTTTTTAATTTCCCTTAGCATTTTTGAATCAAGAAACATATTTTTCATTTCTTTTTCTTAGTATTTCTGGATCAATGATTCATTTTCATTTTCCCTTAGTATTTTTGGATCAAAAATTCATTTTTCATTTTCCTTCAGTATTTTTGGATCAATGATTCATTTTCATTTTCCCTTAGTATTTTTGGATCAAAAATTCATTTTTCATTTTCCCTCAGTATTTCTGGATCAATGATTCATTTTATATTTTCCCTCAGTATTTCTGGATCAATGATTCATTTTTATTTTTCCCTCAGTATTTCTGGATCAATGATTCATTTTTTATTTTCCCTTAATCCAAATCTCATTTTTATTTCCTCTTATCATTTCTTATATTCATCTTTAGGATTGATAAAAATGATGTGTGTACAAAAAACCAGTATACTTATAATGGTACATATATAAATATGTACATTGTACACTATACGATAAATATGTACATGTACACTATACGATAAATATGTACATTGTACACTATACGATAAATATGTACATTGTACACTATACGATAAATATGTACATTGTACATTGTACGATGTAGGTAAATTGATTGAGGCTTATGTTATATAAAAAGAAAATAAATCTTGGGTTAAACATGAAATTGTGAAGATAAAACAATTTCCCCCATGGTTGACATTTTATGACCAATTGTTTGATAATTAATTGTTTTGATTAACATTGTATAATGTATTTTATATAATTGACACGAAATCATTTACCTGAATACACATAATAATGCTATAATGGTATTGTCGCAACTAGACCCTGCAGGGGGGGGGGGGGGGGTGAGATAAAAAACCTACCCTCTATGCCATGCTATACAATCACATCATGAGATATTTGGACCGTAAGTTTGAGGGTAGAGTTGTTATATATCATTATTGTCAAGAAGTTTTGATAATTGACAAACTATTTTTCCGATTGCGATTGCGTTTTTGAAAAGTTTCAAGAAATTCAGATTGAACAGAAAAGGGGAATAGAGAACTATATTTTGAAATTTCAAATATTACTTTTCTAAAATAAGAATATGGAGAAGGTCAAATTTCACTGAAAATGTATGTGTGCAACAGTGCAAGAAATAATATTTAACATTAAAATTTTATCAAGTAATGAATTGCAACATTTAAAAATTCTAAAATTCCTCAAAAGTCAAAAGCAAGGATAATTTTGGGAAGATATCTTGACTATAATTTTATTGAAAATATAAAAAATGTTGAATTAAAATATTTGAATGTTTAGCTGCCTGATGTTGAATACTTCCATCTCCAAGGACACGAAGTATTCGGAGATTATCTAAAACCCCATCATCACCCTCCCCATCATCCTCGTCATAATCTAATTCTTCAGATACATCAAGGAGTCCGTCAGGAAGGTCCAGAAGGACTCCAACATGAGCGAGGCTAGTGGAGTTCCTCATTATTTACAGGATAAATTGGAGTCCATTGAGTACATTTGGTGTGGAGGAGGAGTACTTTTACTCTGCAGAAGGAGTATATGTACTTAGAGGTGGGAGTTTAATCACTTCGGAGTAGGAGTACATTTTACCTGGAGAAGGGAGTGCTTTTCTCCAGCAACTCTCAAGTGCTTACTTCTGGAATTCATTAAAATACATTCGATTAAAAGAATAGTTTTTATCAAAAATTTTAAAAAAATATCTTAACCTCAATAATTCTATTAATTCTGTTTGACAAATTGATTACTGTCCATTACTATAACATATTATTTCTTTTTAGCTAAAATATTGAGGTGTGTTTTTTATTGTTATTTTAACATTGGTGTTATCATTGTACTTTATATTTATCAATTATCAACTATCTGTAAATTTATCGCATGTTGAGGAAATCTTAATTTAATTTAATTCTTCGAAAAATCACAGTTTAAAAATAAACTGTCTGTCTCACTTTTAATCTGTATATATAGCTCTGTCTATCTATCATGCTTCCACCCCGCCATTCAGACGAGAACTGAGCCCTGACATACGGTAACCCATCTGTTCATTTTAGGCGCACGCGCGCAACTGTCTGTTTGTTTTTGGTGTTCGTCTGTTCAGTGTTCACACCTCATCTCACCCTAAACAGATCTTTAGGATTGGGTTACACCATGTCTCAATAAAAAATAATGTTTTACTAAAATTTTAGTTTTTTTGCCATTGTTTTCTGGTTAGTTGCTCAAAATGTTACATGTAACTTTTTTACTAAATAAATCTATTTGAGGTCACTCTCAATATTATTTCAAAGCATTTTTCCATGCCCTTACCATTAAAGTGTTTTTACAGTCTTTTCTTCATTATATTAATTAAAACAATTTACCATGCAAAACAACTTGTATATTGTAATTAAATATTTATGTTTCTATTGGGACACACCGTGGAAGCAAATCAGTTGAACTTGCGTTTATAAGATGTGCATTCATCCTCCATTTTGCATCTTTGCTAAAGTATTAAAGAACGTTTACGGAAATATCAGAGCTCTGATCCTAGGATGTAAAATTGTAAATATTAAAACACATTTATAACTCTAAATTAATTCAATTTTTGACACAGGATTTAAACATACTGTGATACCCTCAAAGGATGAGCCTTTTTTATAACGTCTTAACGATATAAAGAATAACGGTAGAGTTTAGCCATAAGCCTGTTATAAAGGCATTTTACAGTATAATATGATTAATGTTGCAGAGTTCCAGAAATGTAAGAAAAGTGTGGATGAAATGTGTGTACATGTCTAATCTTTTCTGGACAACTCGTACGTGAATTTTATCATGAGGTCTACAGACTTGAAGAGCTCAATTTACCTATTTAAAAATAAACATAAAATTTATAGCCTATTCTTTTTTTTGAATTAGGAATAAAGCTTTGCAGTGTACCTTTTACCACTCATAGGTTCACAGTCAAAATCAACTGTGAATTAGGTTTCTTTTATCTACTAATTATTATAAAAATATTCTGGTTTTCACTTTTAATCCTCTTTTATAAAGTTACTATAGCATG
Source organism: Eurytemora carolleeae (assembly GCF_000591075.1). Classification (NCBI taxonomy): domain Eukaryota; kingdom Metazoa; phylum Arthropoda; class Copepoda; order Calanoida; family Temoridae; genus Eurytemora; species Eurytemora carolleeae. The sequence continues at coordinate 410,243 of NW_019396278.1, read as the reverse complement.
CTTGATGCATATATGTGTCACATATTTGTGCGTACTCTTATCATAGAATATTATGATGTATAATATCAACAATATATGTACAGTATAACCAGAAAACTTTGTAATAGGAAAACGACTTTTAGACTCAAGTTATGACTTTAAAACAGACTCATTTCATTTCATAAGTGCAGTTGAATGCGTTACTGGTAAAACTATTCGCTTTGTAACAACATAAAATACAAATATTGCTTTATTGTCGTCTTCACATGTCACAGTTTTCTGATTCTCACTGTACACTACGTACTTTGTATTTTATACAAAGTCTAAACACACGTTTTTATCAATTTTATTCTGTTTTGTTGGTTTAATTCTATAACATTAGAGACAGAAGGTGTTGTTATGACAATATGTTATATAAACCTATAAATATCAAATATCATTCAGGGTTGCAGTTAGAATTATTCACGCTCGTCGCTCACTATTAATATTTATTATACGAAATAGATATACAGGGTGTCAATATCCAAGAAATAGATTACAGGGTGTCAATATCCTAGAAATAGATTACAGGGTGTCAATATCCTAGAAATAGATTACAGGGTGTCAATATCCTAGAAATAGATTACAGGGTGTCAATATCCTTGAAATAGATTACAGGGTGTCTATATCCTTGAAAAAGATTACAGGGTGTCAATATCCTAGAAATAGATTACAGGGTGTCAATATCCTTGAATAGATTACAGGGTGTCAATATCTTTGAATAGATTACAGGGTGTCAATATCCTTGAATAGATAACAGGGTGTCAATATCCTTTAATAGATTTCAGGGTGCCAATATCCTTCTAACAGATTACAGGGTGTCAATATCTTTGAAATATATATACAGGGTGTCAATATCCTTGAAATAAATTGCAGGGTGTCAATATCTTTGAACTAGATTACAGGGTGTCAATATCCTTGAAATAGATTACAGGGTGTCAATATCCTAGAAATAGATTACAGGGTGTCAATATCCTTGAAATAGATTACAGGGTGCCAATATCCTTGAAATAGATTACAGAGTGTCAATATCTACAACCCCTAAAATATATATAGGTTGTGTAAATATCCAAGAAATAGAGTCACAATTGGTGTTTAGATGAACGGGATATTCAATATTCATATTTATTTACATAAAATAGATATACAGGGTGTCTAAAATTTAGATTTAGATTTATATATATTGATGTTCAGAAAGGCCCATGATCTGTAACATTACAATGAAACGGATATAACAGTGGCCGCAGGTTGACCAATGATAAATCTTCAATAAAATCAATTTGTATCCATAAAACTTTAAAATCTGGGATTTGCTTAGTATTTTGGGTTTCAATTCTTAATATTTGCGAAAATATAACGCAAAATTTTATCAAAAAATCTTATCGTATCGGTCCTTAATTCAGAACTTGAAATATTTATCTGGCAATGGCTCATCTTAATAATTTCATAACATTGGACCTGAGCCCAATTGGAGGCAATTATAGGTGGGGGGAGGGGTTATAGATTAGGGGGCTCAGGGAGGTGCGGAATTTTTTCAATCATATATTTTACAGAAAATATTTCATTTTAGAATTTTCACGCACAATTTTCACAAAGCAACTTATGTAACAAATATCAGTGATTTAAGTGTTCAAATTTAAATTGGTAGTGAAATAATAACTTTTTGTTACATGACAAAAATGTCCCCCTCCCCTCTACAAATTGACAAATTATGGCTTTGGTCCTTGCACATCAGAACCTGAATTGCACAATGTACCTTAAACTAAACCAACCTAAGATGTTTCTGATCTAAGGGGTTTCAACCGAAAACTAAACTTTGTAGAATCTGATAAAAAGTATGGAGTATTTTATACTTTACATACAGTTTTCATGATAAGTAAAACGATGTCGGTTTAAAGTGTAAAAACATCTACTAAAAAAAATCATCAAAGGCGCATACAGGGGGGCTATGGGGGCTTAATCCCCCCCACTCATCCTTCTGCAAGAGTAAAAACTATGATTTCAGAGTGGATTAACTCCAATCTCTTTGGAAATTCTAAGCATGTTAATCCATCTCTGGACCACTTCCTGTAAACGCCCCTGAAAACAATATAATAATCAGATCAGTTAGGTCAGGAAAGTCATAGATCCGTTGATTCCAAATTTGTTAATACGGCACCAACTGCAAAGTGTACTAATTTTCCGAATCCTGTCCCATGCAGTTCAGCAAGCAAGAAACCTTATATTTTTAAAACCACCGAGTATATTTGCCTAATTATGAACCAAGGATAACCGTGTTTAAACACCGGAAGTGGGTTGTTTACAACGGAAAATAGATCCTACTTCATGACTCTTTAACGATTCTGATTTTCTGTTAATTTTTCATCATTATGTTTTATGCTTTATACAGAGCACGGTTGTTAAAAGTTAACAATTATAAAGTTTTATTGTTTTAAATTAGAAATGTTAATATTTGTATAGTAGCAATAGTATTAGAAGTAATCTTATAATTCCTGCTTTTGATATTTTATACCCACCCTTACTATTTTAGAAAGGGGGATGAATCATGAATTGTCTTAAAAAAGAAAATAAATCAAATAATATTCCTTGATTTTTGTGGATTTCTTGATTTTAGATTGCATGATAGATTTTGCGGATATATTACTTTTTTAACTTTTGTAAGGTATTTTTTCCTCAAAAATGATTAATTATCCCTGTATTGCCTACGTAAATTATCCACCCTTGATAAATGATGAGTTTGCAATATGCAGATCATTATTAGCTAACAGCTCAATTTTAGATTTGAATAGGAGCCAAATATATCTTCTATATTGTCTTCATTAGTTCTCAATTCTAAACTCATTATATTAGGAAGATGGTATATACACTACAGGCATACCGTTATATTTAACATAAACTTGTTAAACAGAGGGGAGTTGTTAGTTTCAAGCATTATCTTAAAGGTTCTGTTTACCTATTTTCAAATATACCTAATTTAACTTTTAAATTCAAATTCAAATTTTGGATCATTTGGATTTATTTTAAGAGCCATGCAAAGTTCTCCTTACTCTCTGTGACAGATCTGACATGTTCTCCTTACTCTCTGTGATAGATCTGACATGTTCTCCTTACTCTCTGTGACAGATCTGACATGTTCACAGAAAATCCTGTTTTATAGTGAAATAGATGAACAATCCCTTTAAAGTAGAAATATGTACAGGCTTACCCAAAAAAGATAGAGTGTAAAGACGACCTGAAACTGATATGATAAGACGACTACTAGGTTAAATTAGGTTTTTAGTCTTACATACAGTGGTGGATGTTTATTTCAATACAATGAAGACAATTTTTATGTTAGCCTATAAAGTAGCATTAAAAGAATTAATAAATTGACAGCTTATCTTTGGTTCAATTTTGAAGTGCATCCAAACTGTTTGAAACCTTGGTAGAAATCAAAATTAAAGGGAGTGTTCGCGAAAAATGAATGGGGGTATGGGCTTAATGCGATAAAAAGCGCTTTTGATCGCTACTAATCTTACTTTTATCTGTTGCGTCTATAAGCAGAAACTTGTTAAAGACGTCTCATACCGAATAACTAAGCGCCCATACAAATTGAGAAAATTGCAACATACTACTTAGACCGTAAAAAATTAATTTAATTTCAAACAAATCATTCAGATATTACAACCTCCAGTCATCGATTATCTTTCGCCACATTTGTATATATAGTTATTCGGTATGAGACGTCTTTAACAATTTTCTCCTTATAGACGCAACAGATAGAAGTAAGATTAGTAGCGATCAAAAGCGCTTTTTTATCGCATTAACCCTATACCCCCTTTCATTTTTCGCGAACACTCCCTTTAAGACAAAAGGTCTTCATTGTATTGATATATACAACGACGACTGCATAGTCTTCTAATGGTTTATTTAATGTTTTGGCAAAGAAAAAGATAAGTTTACAGATGAAGGGAATCATGAATATGGTTCTTTGTTAGCAATCCTGTAATAAACAGTAATATCAAAGAAAATTTAAATCGTTGAACATATATTTCAGTCCTTGAATATTGTTTGAATTGGTTCATGTTAAACTTAAATACGTCGAGTCCTACTCCGAGGAAATTAGGATTTCGTGACATTTGAAGATTTAAGCTTCATAGCGTTGATTTTGATAATCTAATCCAAGGCAGCACACTCAGCTCATTTCTCTAAAGTTTCTATCCGGTTTCTATCCGGTTTCTGCGGTTTGTATCCAGTTTCTATCCGGTTTCTTCGGTTTCTATCCAGTTTCTATCCGGTTTCTTTCCGGTTTCTATCCGGTTTCTATCCGGTTTCTATCTGGTTTCTATCCAGTTTCTATCTGGTTTCTATCCAGTTTCTATCCGGTTTCTATCCGGTTTCTATACTTCATTTTACAAGATTTGTGAAATAAATTTTTACTTTAATCAAAAAAATTTTCTTGTATAATTTTGCTATAGTCCTCAGAAATGCAATGGATGAATACTTTCTTTTCTCAAATACTTTATTTAAGTATTTACAATAAAAATATAATATATCTAAATGCTAAACATTTTAATTTTGAAAAAAGAATATAAAGTTTATAACTAGATGAATATGATGGTCGCAGATGGATGCAGATACGATTAAAAAGTAAAAATGCAATTTTTAGGGGTGAGGGGAAGTCTAGGAGAGCAAAGTTATGTCCACACCCCATAGGTTTCCATTACGTATGCATATTTGTTAGAAACTAATTACAATACAGAGTGTCCCATAAAACATGGAAATTCATTGACGACCTTAATTTCGTCTTAGATCCATGCGGCAGTATTTATATTGCAGTATTTCAGCTAAAACATCCATAATATCGAGAACGCCTGGTCTTGAGATTGTCAAAATGTGGTCTACACCATTTATGTATCTTTAAAATTGACGGAGATATTGAAAAATTGAAATAAATTTTATTTTTTTGATAAGTTAAAATTGTCAATTTTTTAGATACAAAAAAGGTAGAGAACTTTATGAAAAGCTCGCTTTAGACGTACATCATTGTTTTTTTTTACTTTTTTTTGCCATGCATTAAATATCCGAAATCTTTTAAGTCGTCTCTCGATTCCCATGTTTGTAGAAAAAATTGTGACTTAAGTCATGATTTACAGATACAGCGACGGACAGACATGCAAAGAATATCTCCTTATAACTTTATATGTACATGTACAATCTATGTTTGTCTTTTTCAAATCAAATCAAATATTTATAACAGGAAGATTTAATTATTATTGGGATTTGACAATAATATAATTATCATAAAAAAACCCCCGATAAATCCTCATTATGATGTTTGGATATTCAAGCATAACTCATGGACAGATTTGCCTCAAATACTATCAAAGAACTCGGTAACCACGTTACCACATAAATACTTTTTTTTAGGGGGGGGGCATAACTCATCAGATGATGGAGGAAATCAATTATATAATTCTCCTACCCACCTGATTTAACCTGTGCCAATTATAGAATCGAAAGCTAGCTGTGCAACCGACCTTGCAGTATAAGGTCGTATACACTAACTTTTTTATGAGGTGTGTATCCGCGACCTACAGTACATCGGACCAACAGCAGCTTGAAGCTGCTAAAAAAACCATGTGCTGGTTATAGGTCCGAAGTATCGTAGGACGGATGTAGCGTTGGGTGGATGTAATTCATGTAATACAATCAAGGAGTATGAAATAGAAGGGAGATACAACTGACGCGGCCCGCCACACCATATGATTATATACAGAGCGTCCCATATCATATTAGATTATCTCTAATCTTTAACGACAAAATAAACCCTTAATAATCGAAGAACTTATCATTTTCCGCAAGAAAATTCTTATTTAAGCCTTATGTTATTTTTCAAAATGATTTATTCGAATTAAATTTTCTTATTAGTCCCGAAAATCGCAATTTAGACCCNCTGAAAGGAAAAAATTCAAGCCACGGCCCCTGGACAAATTCCTGAATACGCTCCTGAGGTTATTGTATACGCGGTAATTGCACATCAGACAAATATTTCTTATACAAATGGAGTACCGTCTGCAAATGGTAGGGCGGGCCGCGTTAAGTTGTATCTCCGTTCTATTTCATACTCCTTAAAGGGTCTAAAAATCGTTCTCTAGGACAGACCCCTTTTTTCATTTAACCATTTTTTTAAAAAATTTTTCATTTGAACTATTTTTTTCTCATTTGAACTATTTTTTTTTCATTCATGAACTATGTATTTCATTTCAACTATTTTTTTGTTCATTTAAACTATTTTTTTGTTCATTTAAACTATTTTTATGTTCATTTGAACTATTTTTATGTTCATTTGAACTATTTCTATGTTCATATGAACTATGTTCATTTGAACTATTTTTATCTTAACATTTGAACTATTTTTTTGTTCATTTGAAATATTTCTGTGTACATGTTAATTAATTGTATGGTCTCTAATCCTTCATAATAAAAAAATTTAAAAACTGAATTGGTAGAAAAATAGTTCAAATGAGCAAGTAATGTGAATTGTTGATTTGATGCCAATGTTATGAATTAGTCGTCTTTGCCCTAAAATCTATGATTATAAAAATACGAGGCATTTTTGTAATTCTGCGCCTTATTCCTCGTCCGTCTTTTGTAACTTAAAAGTAAACTTCAGCCTTTTAGGATGAATAAAACTATTTGTTCAACGTTACATTACGAATATTTATATATCATTGTAAATTGTGAACGTATTAGGATCTTTATTCTCAAAGTAAAAACCGTTTATCAACTAATTGTATTCTTTTTTTAAATGGAATCCACACTTAGCATTTAGTTGATCTGTCTTCAATTCACTTGGTGTCCGATTTGGACGTATCTCAAAGGCCGGATGGTGGCCTTATTCCTTGGGGAATATTTTACAAACATTTCTATAACTTCTTCATTTAATTTCACTATATTTTCAATTCATTATGAAGTATTTATTACGCGTAATTTCCTAGAGAACGATTTTTGGACCCCCCTTCCTATCAATTTATACATGCATTTCATATTTAACATTAGGAATAAGTTGGTCATGTGTCCGCAGCGCCTGGTCTCTTAGCCCGTCCTAGCCGTAGCGCTCGGCCCTCTAGCCTGTCCTAGCCGCAGCACTCGGCATAGTAAGTGTCTTAACCTAACCCTTAAATATTAATAATTTAGCTGAATAGTAGTTGGTTATGTATTAATTTGAAAGGATGGGGGAGGGGGGTTTCCAAATAACGGTCTCCAGGACGAATCCCATCTCATATGTAACACATGAATAAAATGGGTCATGTGTCCGCAGCGCCCGGCCCCTAGCCTGTTCTTGCAGAAAAGTTCGGCTCCTTGGCCGCAGAGCACGGCCCAGAAATTGTCTGAACTTAACCAAACTCTAAAATAATACATAATAAATAATACTTGTACAAAATTGATAGGAGAGAGGGGGAACCTAACCAAAAATCGTATACTTGGACGGACCCAGCAAACCCGAATTTTGCATAATTTGGAGCTAAAATGTTATACAACTTATTATTTGAAAATTTGGAACTGAATCATTCAATTTAATTCAATTTTAGAGTAATGAAATGTTCTCAGTAAAGTAGTGCAATTCGAATTAAACATGGAGGAGCAGCAGCAGGTGAAATACAGGGTTTTAAAAAGAATAACTGATGCCCCCCCGCCACAGGATTCAATAATATCTATATGGGGGGGGGGGTATATAAGAATATTACTTGCTTACGGCGGAAAAATATTTTTTCAAGCTTTTGGATGTTCTTTTAACAAATACCAAGTAATTGTTTAACGTGAAGTTTATAATTGTAGGAAGATTATCTTGAAAGAGTTAAAATGGTAAGAGACATGGACGATAACTCGGAGAATGTGTTAAGTGAGGAGGGAGAGAAGAGAGAAGAATTGGGTTTAGAAGGGATTGAGGATTCAAAGAAGAATGAAATGACGACTCGTCAAGAAGAGATGAAAGAGAATCAGGACACTGAAATGAAAAGGAAAAAGATTGAGGTTGAAACAGGATTTAAAGATTGTGAAGTGAAGGAGAAAGAGAAAGAGTCTGAAAAAGAGATGGAAAAAGAGATAGAAACTTCCAAAACTGAAACACATAAAAACAATTATGCATTTAAAAAGAAATTTTTACAATCAGAGGGTATGGTAGCGGTAGAGGCTGATTGTGTCGAATCAGTGGCTAAAAATGACGAGTCGGAGGCAAGTTGTATCGAGCCGGAGGCAGGTCGCCTCGAATCAGAGGCAGATAAAACCGTACAAGCTGAAGAATTCGGGGTCGAGAAAGATATTCTAAGAGATGTTGACGAAATAAGCATTCAAGAGATTAAAGTGGAAACTGATTATTTAGACATCGACGATGACGATTATCCCTTTCGTCCGGAATTAGACAGCCGATCCACCGAAACTTGGTCACCGGGCCCAGCCAGCCACCGAAAATCGTCCTTTGATCGACGTGTAACGATCCCCCGGACGGATCTACAGAAGTCCCGGCTACAGAACCGGAACCCTCTGGTTAGATTGGTTAAACTAGAAGAGGGAAGAAGTGAACCCTGGGCAGTATTAGAACCTAATCCTAAACCTCTCAGTAAACTTGGAACCTTTACGGTGTCAGGGAAACAAGTCCTCGAGAGGTAATTTTGGGTTATTGACCAGTTTTTAATACGAAAGGGGATTTTCTTTAAAAGTATATTATACACAGTCTCAAAATGCTAAAAGCGGGAAAAACTTCGATAGTTTTTAATTCTAAAATATTTTCTATTAAAATATTTCTTGTAAAACATGTTTTACCCGTTAACTAAATGTAAAACTTCACTAAAAGACCCATCATAACGAAAATTTTATTTGTTAGGTTTGTTTATTTGCGGAAAGGAGAGAAAACTGATTTCAAAACCATAACAAAAATAACCAAGGAAAGCAAAATTCATTAAAATCCCACAAGAATCCTTAGTGGTAAAAACACATCAAGGGACTGTAAGCCTTGCAATGATGACAATGCCCGAAGCCAGATTCATAACGGTACCCTTTAAAGCTTTGTCTGATAAAGTATGCATTAGATATCAATTTTGTACTCTTAAAAACTGATTATTTTCAATTGTGGTTTTTCTACAACAGGGACTAGCGCAATTCTACTACAAATAAACGTGTAGGAATTATCTGAATTTAAATTTTTGAAACCTTGAAAAACGTTATTGATCAGATAAAGGTTCCACAGTTATGAAAGGAACAATGCCATCTTTGCATGAGGTTCATTTGAAATTTTGCTTACAGACCCTTTAAGTACTTCGTTTTTCTTCATTGATTTTGAAATATTGCTTTGAACTGAAGGAACTCCAAGAATTCTGGAAAATAATTTTACCGTCGGAGAGTCTGACCCTGGTCCGGACCAGGATGGAGAAGATCCTGAAGCTGCATAAATCCTTCACGACGAGGGTTCCCTCCAGCTCCACCTCCTCCGAGGAGCATAGACCCAACTCCGTGTGGAATAAGTACAGACGAGTCTTGGCAGAGTCGATGGATTTTGTTAAACCTGAAAACTCCGGGTTATCATCTGAGCTTGAGCTGGGGTTGTCTCGAACTACACGCTCTAGTAATCAAAACGAGATTGGAACAAAAAGCAAGACTATCGGTAAGTAACTTAGTTTTGTGCGATAGATCCGTTATAATAAAAATAATTTTTACTGTTATCGATAACCTAAATTTCTGCGTTAATTGTTGTTTTTCTGTTAAATGACTTTCGGATTTATGCTTTAAAACAGGATTAAAACAGAATAAAACATTTTTCAAGCTATTAAAACGACGTTTTTTTCTTAACAATTAATGAAATAAAGACCGGATTCGGCATGCCTTTCTATAATTAAAAGGTCTCTTAAAATAGAAGATATAGTTTATATCAACTGTTGATTATTACATTGATTAGATTTCTTTGATACTGATATTGGTGAACTCCTGGACTCAGACCATCCCTCAGCTGTACAGTTTGCTGCTGCACTGCTTCAGGAGGTTTTACAGGATCTTCAGGTAGTATGTTCAGGACAGTATAAGAATAACCATGAAAACTTTAAACGATAACTATAAGAGAAAAGGTATGGCACAGGACAACCATATAATAGGATAATCCTGGAATAAGACATTCATAGAAAAGGACAACAATTTAACAGAAAAACCATAAAACAGGACTACCCTGGAACAGGACAACCATAAAACAGGACTACCCTGGAAAAGGTAAACCTTGGAATCGGACAGTCATAGAATAGGATAACTCTGGAATAGGACAATCATGGAATAGGACAATCATGGAACAGGATATCCCTGGAACAGGAAAACCATGATACAAGACAACATCGGAACAGGAAAACCATGGAATAGGTCGTAAATGTTAATTTTAGACAATTCCACTTAGGACATGAAGTAGGCAAGGAAAGGGCAGGAAGTATGTGGAAGTGGACAAGGAAACGTGTACGAAACGACAAGAATATTACAATTACAGAACATGTTTGTTTTCAGTCTGGATTCCCAAACCTGGAGAAGATCAAGTTTGCCTCTTTACTTCTGCATCTTGCAACTAAACAGTTAGATTTCAATCTTCTCTATCCGTTCTACTCGCAGGTCATACTTTTTCATTCTTCTCTTAAAAAACAGTTGCCATAAATTGAATTTTTTTTATTTTTTCATTTGCTGGCAAGTTTTTATTTGTTTTCATTTTCCCATTTTCTAAACATGATAACAAATACAACCAACTTACTATCTCAATAAAAATACAAAGGTGTAACAACAAGGGCGCAAGAATTATATATTTTTTTATAAACTTAATCTTTCTCCTGTGTCATTTTACTAAATTTCTTTAAAGTTTAACCCGTTAATTTGAATAAAAACAAAATTATAAGTAAACCTATGTTAGAATGTTGTTCATGAAATAAAATCTAGTTAAAATGCAAAAATGGCATTAAAAAATGTATTTTCAGGTTGAACAGGAGGTAGAAAGTGGAGAACGGGGTTGGGACGCCGACTCGTGTTCCAGTGTAAGAAAGAAAATAATAAAATCTGTTCAAGATGGATGTTTGAAATACGATTCAGGTCTTCTCAAACAGGTAAATATTCAGAACTTTTTTTGAGCAGTATTAACGGAATTTTGGAATATTAAAAAATTAAAGCATATCGACAGCTTCAAAAGTCCTTCTATAAAAGCTTTTAGTTACTGTGGGGGTAACTTTAAATTTTATTATTTTATAGTGCCCACATTGGATATCGAGATTAATAATATGTTTATGCTAAAGCAATGACTAATATAAAGAACTCAAACTTCGTTTTTCATTTAAAAGGTATAACGAAGACGGCAAGCAGTATTTTGCTTATTTATCATTGTTTATTTTTTTAATCTTATAATTTCACAGGAAGCTGAGGGTGGTGGTGTACTACCTATGGATGTAGTGTCCAGTCAACTCAATTTAAACGAAGATAACTCAAACCAATCCAACCTATCACATTTCTCAAACCAATCCGACCAATCAAACTTGTCCAGAAACTCTCTTCAATCCAAACATTCAGATGAATTAAACCAATTAAGCCCAACAGTTCCAATAAAGAAACCTAAACGATCGGTCCCGCGGTTGAAGAAGAAACGAACCTTTAAATCCGACGAATCTGGGGATTCGGACGTGAGTGACGATTCTGATTACACGCCGGTCAAGAAATACCGGAGATTCGACGGTAAGCTTGGAATCTGTGCGGTCAGAATTTATTTTATGATAATTATTCCGGACCATTCGGACTGAAAAATGGATCCGGATCCAGGACCATCCGGACGGAAAAAATGGTTTCGGATCCAGGACACTCCTTGGATCTAGATCTGTTTCCAGCTTAGTAAATCACATTGAACAATTTAAATTTGATTTATTTTTTAAATTTCACCGATCATTATCATATTTTATAACAAAGATTAAGAAAAAGTTTGGGGCCCGGACTGAGGCTTATTTTGTTATTGGTTTATTGATTTTGGTTTATTTATTGGATTCTTTGATCCGGAATTTTTCTTACAGTTGAATTTTAGAAACAAACGGAGAGAAGAAGATATCCTCCCCTGTCAAGAATGGAGTAAAGAAAACATCGTCTGACCGAGTACGAAAACCTGGCCGACCAGCTAAAGAAGATCGTGCATCATACTACACAAAACTAGAGAGGAATACAGCATCCGGTGCCCGGATAGGTCGGCCTTCTAAGAAGATGTTGGAGGATGAGAACTACAAGAAGAAATATAAAACCTATCCTTGCAATCAATGTGATCTAGTTCTCAAGGTAAGTTCACAGTTTAATAAAGGGGAGAAATATACGAAATGAACAGAGAGAAGTAGTTCAACTAGGTATGGATAGTTGAATACTTCTCTAGTGCAAACTCGGCCTCACTTTAATAATATTAAAAGTCTAAACCCAATTTCTTACTTTTCATTTATTCTGGAATTAGAAAATGGCGGTGGGGGGGGGACGATCGGAAGGGATAAAGGCCTGTTTATTAGTATACAGCACAACAGGACAAGGAATAGATAAGTTAAGTAGAAATCCTTAGTAAGCCAAGATTGAAGGTTGTTATAACATACCGATTTTTAAAATGAGATTATGGGTTTTGATAGAGATATCTTAATTTCATTTTTAGGCTGAGAAGCATAGAGATGTTCACTTATTTGAAGAACACAGTCATGGAACTCTTTGCCCTCAGGAACCATGAAAAAAAAGCCGCCAGTTATTGGAACATTCCAAATATAAGATTAAATTTACTGCATCTTATGCTAATCATAATTTTCAGAGATAAATTCACCAGCTTTATCTAGACATGAAAATATCATTGAAATCAGATATATTTATTGCAAAACAAATCATCAACTATTTAGTATTTCACAAAATGGAACTGGAAAAGGGAAAATTTGGAATAAAATTAATGGAACAATTAAAGTAGCAGAATAAAATAGAATAAAGGTTCTGTATGCGATCTTGGACCGAATTCATTGAATTAGAGTTCGGTCACTGAACTGTCCACAACAGGTTCAAATCTTCGTTCTTGAGGATTTGAGTCAGTGATTCAGGATTTGAACCGGTGGTAGGTAGTTCAGCGACCTCTCCAATTCATTAAATTCGGTCCTGTTTCTAGTGAAATAAAAATATATACTATAACTTAAAATAAATTTGTAACCCAAAAGTAAATAAAAATGATAAAGCTAGGTTTAATTACACTTTTTAACATGAACATGATACAGTGTGGATACCAGTCTGAAACCTTTGATGAGTATGATTTACACATGAAATCTCATAAACTTATCTGTGAACTCTGTCAGGTAATCTTCATTATAATTACAATCGTTATGTAAAACTTGTACTGTATGAATGTATGAATGTACTATGTATGTATGTAAATTATGAAAATGAATTATGTAATTTTTTATTTTAGAAATGTTATATTTTTAAACGTCACAATTTTGCGTCCTCATAGTTAGTGCAACCTTTGATTGATTGATTGATTGATTGATTGATTGATTGATTGATTGTATAATAAATTCATTAATTGTTAATTTAAATTGGTAAATAATTGATTGATTTATCGATTTTCTAAATAATTATTATTGAGCAAGATCAGATTGTTAAAATGGGCAATGGACTAATGACTAGTTGATTTGAAAATATAATTTATTCCTTGGTTCATTATGATTTCAAACTATATATCTTTCTCTCATCAAAGTAAGAAAATTATGTTGTAACAAATTGTTAATTTCTGACTGATTTTTAGGTAAAGAATATGCCATGTGTTATATCTGTGGAAAGGAGTTGAGGAAATCTTATTTAGCCCTTCACTGGGGGTATTTAAGGCAAATAACCCTAAACATTTGTTTAAATGTCCTAAAATTCTAGTGATTAACTGTAAATGTTTTATTTTGTAGAATGTTCACGAGGTGGAAGTTGTTCACTGTGACAAATGTGAGTTTTCTACGAACACCAAGGACAAGTTGAAAGTACACATGAGAAGAGTACATCTAAACACGACAAAAACATGTCCGGTAAGTGATTTAAATACACGGGCTATCCAGGCAGGGGTACCCTAAAAACTGACACTTAAATGACGATCCAAAATTCTTTAAATATAAAACGATTTTTTTCGCTTTGAAGAAGTGTTTTCGGGTTCCCTTTCAGATCTAACCTATTACTTATATTATTACTAATAATGAATTGGCAAAGAAACAAGCCAATATAAATCCAGAGGAATCCATTACTGAACTAGGAAAAGGACAAAATTAGATCTGTCCAGTCCTCTCTGTTTTCTCATACTTTGTCATACTTTCAGATCTTTCTATTATTTCTTATTTTTGTAACAGTATTTCTATCTTGTAAAACCGTGATTCTTTTCTGAATGAAATTTATTATCTACCATTTATGTTGAAATCGATCTTTTCAGGTTTGTCAGAAGCAGGTCCGAATGTTGAAACGACACTGGGAGAACACTAAGTGTGGGGGTAAACTCAAAACTGGAGTTTTTACTTGTGATATTTGCAACAAACAATTGACGACAGAGCGTGGATTGAAGAAGCACAGAAAGCTTTTGCATTTAAAAGCAAAGGATAAACAATGTGAAATGTGTAGTTATAGCACGTATAGTAATTTTAATCTTCGTCTTCATATTACAAAGGAACGCATCCATTCAAGTTCATCAATAGAACACCATCATCTACCAAAGCTAGCTTCGTTTTCAAGTACAGAGCGTCCCATATCATATTAGACAATCTCCAGGCATTAACGACAAAATAAACACATATTATTCAAAAACCTAGTATTTTCTGCAAGACAATATTAATACTAGCCTTATATTCAACTTTTCAAAATGATTCATTCTTCTTTAATTTTCTGATAAGTCCTGACAATCGTAATTGAGATCGATTGACGATCTAATATGATGTGGGATACCCTGTTTGTACAATTCTTAAATAAGAGCGTAAAGTCGTTTGTAATATTTCACCAGTTGTTTCAGCCACCAGAAGAAACGTTTTTTTACAATTCTTAAGTAACATGTAACTAACACTATTCTACAAATTAGTTTGCATGTATACAAACGAGAAAAAAATCAAGTTCTATCATTGGAAATAAGTTATTTAAATTAATTTTAAAATCTCGCAGGTTTATGCAAAATCTCTCAGCTATGGTCGCTTGTTGGAGGTTTTCTAAACTTTAATTGTGAATATGACATTTTGAAGAAATCTGCCAAAAAAATTGTAGAAATCGTAAAGATAATATTGATAATGAAATTATAGATTTTTCGGTTCTACTACGGCTTTCATCGATAAATTCTTCTTATGAATATGTTCTTAAATAACAAATTAGTTTAAAAATTTTTTTTTACATGTTTTGTCCGGGTTATCAAATAATAGTAAATAACGTTTCTTCTGGTGGCTGAAACAACTGGTGAAATATTACAAACGACTTCACGTTCTTATTTAAAAATTGTACGTCCTAAAAATGTCTGATTAGTATCAAGTGAACCCTGAAGTCTTCCTCTACAATACTGACCTTTCAGCTCTAAATGTTACATAGCCGGTTTCTCCCTTTAACAGATTGAGAGGGGGGTGGCATTCCCATCTTTGCATGGAGGGTTACTTGAAATTATGCTTACAATCCATTGAAAGATCTAATTTTTTAATTTTTAGATACTCCGACTGATGGAGAGCTTCTAGCTACCCGACTGCTCTCAATGGTGACTAGATACTGCTCAGGAGCAGCTCCTCACTTTCCTATGAAAAAGGTAAAGACGGACCTAACTTAACGAATTGAAGAGGTCGCTGAATTAGTGCCTACCCCCGGTACAAATGCCAATCACCGAATCAAAATCTTCCTGAATCTTTAACTTTGAATCGGTGGTTCGAATTTGAACTGGCGGCAAGTATCTAAGCAACGTTGCTCAAATTCATTAATTATGGTCCTAGGATTTTTCCATTTATGGCTCAGGATCCAAATATGACGGAGCCACACTATTTCAGTTATGTTAAGTCAAGATTTAACAAATAAGGTCTAGGCCTAAGGCATTGCACCCAGCAAGAATTATGTGACGTAAAGTACGTTTTTATGCAGCTTTGAATTTCTTTTTGTGAATTTGTGTTAAAAGCATAGAAGTTCTCGGTGAGTTCAAAGCAAGCAGCACCTGTCCCTCTCATACTTTTTTTAAAAAAGGGTTGCATGGATTTTTTGATTCTATCCATCTTAACATAACCTGGAAAATTATTCTCAGAATTTAGTCTTAATTTTCTTGACATTTAGGTTCTCTTGCTTTTATGGAAGACAATATTAACTACTCTGGGTGGAAGAGAGGAATTAGCGAACCTCAAAAATAAATATAGAGAATTAGCAGGTTAGATTGATGTATTGACTGTATATTTACTTTTGATACAAACTAAAAAAAAAAAGTTTAAACAAAGTGAAATACACTAGCAAGGGTTTCTTACTCGGGTGGTGATCCTCAGAACTCCAAGTAGGAGCATAATGAGGATAGCTGTAGGTGTCCGCACAGTCCTGAGTACAGGTCGTCATCTGTAGAATATACTCAAGCAATTCGACGCACCCTCGACCTGGCACAATAGTTAAAAAGGAAGTTTAAGTTAAATGGAAGTACTATTTCTGTGCAATTCGAGGAAAATATTTCCATTATCTGGGATAAGTATTTCCAGTGAATAAAAATGTGAATCTAAACTGAATCCTATACAGATATGACAAGATTTGCAGTAATTGTCTCCAAGTTTAGGCTCTTAATTAACTTTTGTGTGTTTTGTGTACAAACGAGGCGGTTTTAATTTAATTTTTATTCATTTTAAGGTATTCCACCCATCAAGGAAGATACAGTTACTGTAAGTCAGACAATGCGGGCAGCTAGTCCGCCAGCCACAGGGGTAGAGCTTATTGAGTCTGGTAGGCGGAGGAGAGGAATGTTGGGGCGGATGGCGAAACAGAACTCATTGGACGATATGGGAATAGATCTAGGTAATTTATAATAATAAGAAACATTAATTGTATTAGACATTAAAAAACTAGACATTCATTATCAAACATCTTATTGAATCACATAATCATGAAAAATGACCCAACATTTCAATAGAAACATGAATAAATAAAAAAAAATAACATATATAAATTATATAAGAATAAATTTTAAAGAATTTTAATAAAATAAACAAAAGAGAAAGAGATTGAATGGATTGTGTACTGTAGGTTCACACTAAAGGAGAGATGGAGACGATCTGTACAATCTGTAATCAGAAAACCTACAGTATTGATTGGCACATGAAACGATACCACGATGATGTTCCTTGGCAGCCTGTCTACCAGGGGGAAAAATCCCCGGACAGTCGTCACACCGCGGAGAATTCCCTTATGCCAATGAGATTAACCCCCTAATTAACTCCCCCACTTCTTCCGCAAATCTCAATGTACAATTTGCTCAAGGAGCTGAAGGATGATCTTTATACATTCCCATCCCATGCATAACTTTTATTAAGAATATAAGAACTGTAGTTACATCAACATTTCAAAATATTGTTAAAACGTTTTTTAAGTAGAATATCTTTTAATAGTATGAATTTTCTTTTTCATCTGTATTGTTTCATTTGTTGCGAATGAACACATTTTGTTTAGATTTGTTTTAATTTAAATATGCACAAATATTATTGTTTATGTAAAGCAGCGAGTCCGTTTGTTTTGTACTGATTACTGAAGTACGGTTTAGAACAGAATGATAAACTGACATGGACGAGGTGAACGGGAACGGGAAACGTCTTCCCAAACTTAGAGAAATACTTCGTAGACAGAAACCGGACTCACAGGTATCCTCACTTAAACCATGTTTAACGGGACTAAAGACATAATTTTATGTGACCCTGCATTTGTAATGTTTCATTTCCGATTCACAGCGGAACCCTCTAAACCTTTGTCTGAACAAGGTTATCATTATTTTTCTAGCTGAAAATATAGGACTCAAGTATTCTTTCTGCAGACACACTTTTGTTGATAACTCTGAAAACAATGTTGCTTTATATTCAAAAAAAATATTATTTTTATGTTTTGCTAACGTATAAAAAAAACAATCTTCAATCATACATTAAAAAACGGCATTTGACAGGAAATATTGGAAATTATAGAAGTTACAGTGTATATAACTAACTCTCCAGCTTTGTGACTGTCTGCACGCAATTTTTAGAGAAAATAACGAGGATATTTCTGTCATCAATAATTAGACGAAGGCTTAAAGTGTAAGAAAGTTAAAAAATGGATTGTAATTTGAAATTCTGATAATGATAAATGTTTTGTTTCAGGACGAGGAATCTCCTGATATTGATTTTATCTACGCGGACTCGGATAATTTAGGAGCTGAACTAGCAGAGCTTTATAGTTATACAGAACAGGTACTATTTGCTAACTTCCAGATTCGGATCCAAAACCAAAAATGTTGTTCTCAAAACACAAACCAAAATTGTTTACAAATAACAGATAATTTAAAAAATTCATAATCCCTGGACGGTTCATTAAGTTTCTTGCTAAAAATAAGCCAAAGAGGAAAGAAATGTAAACGTTTTTTCAGTTTAAGTAAATCTTGAAAAATTGTTCATTTTTTCTAGGCCGAAAAGAAGATTGCACACAATATTCAAAATATACTGTTTGATATCAGTTTGGAATTTGCATTGTTATTTTTTAAAATTAAATTGATTTTCAGATAAATATTGAATCGATGATGGTCCGATAAAAACAAAGGAGTTTTTTACATTTTAATATCTTATTTTTAAGTTCTTCTTGATGTCGTAGCTTAACCACTTTTCTAGAAATAACGTGATTATGTTTGTATAGGGTGAGTTTAATCTATGCGCTAGTGCATGGCATGAGTTGGCCGGTCGCTGGAAACTAGGGCCTTGGTCGGGACTAAACTACGAGGAGAAGGTGATTATAGTTATTGATAAATAGATGATCAATTAATCCATCCCCATTTATTTATTTATTTATTTATTTATATAGATCTATTTATTTATTTTTAATTATTTATTTATTTATTTATTTATTCATTTATTCATTTATTCATTTATTCATTAATTCATTTATTTGCACTGATCTGCACTGCTAT
>NW_019396278.1:320862-390468 GCF_000591075.1 Eurytemora carolleeae | reverse complement strand
GGTAGAATCAGGGTTCTCCCCTCCTATTATAACTGTATTTGTAGATGAGGATGGAGAGGAGTATAATGATGAAGATAGTTGGGTAGAATCAGGGTTCTCCCATCCTATTATAATTGTATTTGTAGAAGAGGATGGAAAGGAGTATAATGATGAAGAAAGTGGGGTAGAATCAGGGTTCTCCCCTCCTATTTTCATTGTATTTGTAGATGAGGATGGAGAGGATTATAATGATGAAAATAGTTGGGTAGAATCAGGGTTCTCCCCTCCTATTATAACTGTATTTGTAGATGAGGATGGAGAGGAGTATATTGATGAAGATAGTTGGGTAGAATCAGGGTTCTCCCCTCCTATTATAACTGTATTTGTAGATGAGGATGGAGAGGACTATATAAAAATGAAGATAGTTGGGTAGAATCAGGGTTCTCCCCTCCTTTTATAACTGTATTTGTAGATGAGGATGTAGAGGAGTATAATAATGAAGATAGTTGGGTAGAATCAAGGTTCTCCCCTCCTATTATCACTGTATATGTAGATGAGGATGGAGAGAAGTATAATGATGAAGATAGTTGGGTAGAATCAAGGTTCTCCCCTCCTATTTTAACTGTATTTTTAGATGAGGATGGAGACTGGAGAGGAGTATAATGATGAAGATAGTTAGGTAGAATCAGGGTTCTCCCCTCCTATTATAACTGTATTTGTAGATGAGGATGGAGAGGAGTATAATGATGAAGATAGTGGGGTAGAATCTCGTACTCTGCCACAGCCTATCAAGTGGTGCAAATGCTATCATGCTACTGTGTAACCTGTTAAAATTGTTCAACCTGCCGGAACCATTCCTGTGGGATGGTGTGGATGGTTTCTCCTCTTGACATTATGTTGTTTGTATCTTCCCTATTTACCTCCCAGGTATTCTCTAAGCACTTAACAGGTAGACAGAATTCCTGTCCTGTTATCATGGAACTCTTGGATTGTTGTTTCTCTTCTTGAGTATCAGACACTCTAATAATACATGCTGCTCATTTAGTTCTGTCATGATTCCTATGGGCAATCTTATATGACTTTCCTAGCTTGTTGGGTCATCATTATACCTAACCCGAGGTCACCAGCTATTGTCTAATTAATCTGGATGCAACAGAGCTTGATTGGCCAGTTCATCAACCAGGGCAATGGGCTGGTTGGAATCAAGACTGAAACCTATCAATCAACCCCTGGAATCAAAGATGATCCTTTATGCTCATGGTCTTGTTATGAGAAAAAATGATCCCATCACTGCATCAGAATTGTTTAGCGATGACACTGATGGATGGTCTTAAGGCTCTCTTTTTTCTCTTATTTATCTTTTAGGTGGATTTTTAGACTGTATGCGATATCTGGCATTGAATCTGTCTGGTTATATTCTGTATCTTAGTTCTTTTTGTGAAACACCCTCTAGTACAGGTACAGGGGTGAGAACCCTGCACATATTGACATTGTAGATTGTACATAGTACATTGTACATTGTACATTGTACATTGTACATTGTACACTTTAAAAAAACAAAACTGAACAGTTTTTGTTTTGTTGGATTTCAGATGTGGTCGTCTGGAGATTGGTGAATGGTGATGCACTATGCTATTATGACTTATTAGATATATCAGTTTCGATTTATTGTACATATTTAATATGCATCTGGTTCAGGTTCGACAAAAGGATGTAGAGGCATTTCTTGACGCATCTAGACAAAAATTTGTTGGATACAAACTTCAGGTAATTTGAAAAAAAAATTTTTATCCGAAAACAGTTTAAATCTTTAAAAATCAAGTATGGAAAAGTATGTTTGGATTTGCCCTTTAGCCAAAACCTCCATGGCAAGAATGTGACAGGTTCCTTACAATTTAGGCCCAATTGTCTAAAAACAAATATATATTCACATAGATTACTTTGTAGGATGATGTGAGCTCTTTGGCAGGGCTACCACCTTCAGTACACGAGGGAGTTAAGGTTTTTAAACAGGTAGGTTTTTTTATAAACTTTAAATATTTGATCTTATTTTTTTATAGTTGCATTTTTCTTTACAGTTAACATTTGAAATCGTTGAATATGAGTTAATTGTTTTATTAATAGTAAAGTCGACTTGTTTAAGTATTTCAAATATTAATAAATATTTACCCTGATAATTTGATAATTTCAGTTTTTCCGTTTTTTTTTCAACAATTTTTTTTCTCATTTCTTTATTTCTAGTTTATGTATGAGAGCCTATCAGAGTCTCAGATAAAAAGAGAAGAAGAAATTTTTAAGGTGACAAAATATAATACAAGCATTATCAAATGCGCTATTTTTTTTAAAGAAAAGATTAAATATAAGTTTGTTTGAAATCAAGGTCTTTTGTAAGGTTTAGTCCTGCACAAAAACCGGATTCGTAATCGTATCAACTTTTAAATTTATTAATATTCAACCTAAAGTCAAAGTATCATGCCTTGCAGGCTAAGAATAGAACTAAAAGGATGATGAAAAAACAGGACTAACAGAAAATATTTTAAAGTTTAAACTTTTAATTTGTAAGAATCTCTAAATTGTGATATATGCTTCGGGCACACAGTGTGAGCACAAAAAAGGGGTTTGGACTTAGGCTTATTCTGATCAAAAATGAATAGTTAATAGGTGACACAGGAAGATCACCAAAAAATCAAAAATCAAAAAGTCAAAAGGTGGATAGGTTCTATGTGTGATGTCTAACCTTAGTGGTGAAATCCAAAAAAAATTATGGTTCTAACTTTATTCTCTTAGATGGAAACAGTTTTTGAAAAACCTTGACTTTTCTCACTGTAGAACTAAATGTTTACCGGCCATTTCTTTCATATAGTTAGACCTAATACCCTCGCCTTCTCTCTGAACAATTTCAAGTCGCTTTCTTCTCACAGTCTCTCTGTTCAGACCAACTTGTTTGAGAGGGATATCAAGATAATTAACTATTGATGCAAGAAACATTGTTTGGTCTCTATAGCTTAGCCCACTTCTTACGCTGAGTTATGATCTTTATTATTGAAATATTAATTCTGATAATTTTTAAAAAGTTTTACCGGGAACGGAATTTAATGAATTGGAGAGAGGTCGCTGATCTACCCATCACCGGTTCAAATTCCGAATCACCAAATTCAAGTGGCCGATTCATCAAGATTTGAATTGAGGATTCAGGATTTGAACCGGCGGTAGTTAGTTTAGAGACCTCCCAAATCCGATGTATTGAGTCCCATTCATTAAAAAATATATTTAAAGTATCTCACGTGTTTTTTCCGATAAAGCTTGAAAAAAATCCAATACATTATTGGACGCTCTGTATTCTGTTTGTATGTTTAGAATCCGTTTTCCAAACCGGAAGTAGAAATTGAGCAGACACCAGCGGAAATACTTTATCAGGAAACAGTAGTATATTGTAATTGGCATGTTTGGCGTTCCTTACCACATGTCCCGTTCAGATCTTAGATGTTTTTTGTTGAAGTTTATAATCTACGGTTTTGTACCCATTATATACCAGTCCCCTCTTAAAAGGACAAACTTATTCAGACAAAATACCCCCCCACCCCCCAAGAAAAGGTTTAACCTTTAAGATCTTAAAATATATCACGGTATGAAACTGTTCGTTGTACAAGCAATGTTTCTAAGTTTATATTTACCAAATAACACTGATAAAACGAATGTTGCCTAGTATATGTATGCTAAATAACATTGTTAAAACAATCAATGTCACTAAGTCTAAATTGGCTGAATATCACTGTTAAAACACGCAATGTCACCAAGTCTTTTCTTACTAAATAACACTGTTTAAAAAGACAATATTGTCTAGTCTAGAATTAAATAACACTGTCCAGTCTCAAGTGTCCATGTTCAAACAAGCATTGTTTTTAATAACACTGCTAAGACAAGAAATGTTGCCAAGTCTTTATTAACTTAATAACACTGTAAAAACATGCAATATTGCCAAGTTTTTATTTACTAAACAACACTAAAAACATGCAATATTGCCAAGTCTTTATTAACTAAATAACACTGTAAAAACATGCAATATTGCCAAGTTTTTATTTACTAAATAACACGTTAAAAAGATGCTATGTTGCCAAGTTCATATTCACTAAATAACACTGTTAAAACAGGCAATGTTGCGAAGTCTATATTTACTAAGAAACTTTGTTAAAACAGACAATGATTCCAAGTCTATATATTTACTAAATTACACTTTTAAAACAAGCAACGTTGTTAAGTCTATATATTAACTAAATAACACTGTTAAAACAGGCCATGTTGCCAAGTCTACCCCAGTATATGATTGCTTTACTCAAGATATTGCTAGCCGCAGCTCCTACTAGCAAGGTAACGACATGTTTACTTAGATTTATTAATTTTAAAAAATTACCATTAAAAATAAATTGCTTAAATATTATCATTATTAATTGTTCAGTGATGTGATCTGTATTTTTCTAAAATTATAGTGTTATCTTATTTCACTTTTTTAAATTTTGAGCCCTTTGTTTTTAAAAAAAAGTTACAAACTTGGCTAGTGGGGCTAATAAATCTGTGGGACTAAAAAATCTGTGGAATATTTATGATTTGAAATAGTCCAATTAAAATGAAAACACGCCATTGTGCACTGTACTGATTTTCCGGCTACTGATAATTGCTTAAGAACAGTATCAATTAGATGGCTTAAATTTCAGCTTCCTTTTCCAGTTTTATGTGCACCACTGTATATCATTGAGAGTTTTGATTAGATAATGGTAAAATTCTGGTTCTAGGCTAAGACCGACAGTATAAACATTATGACTGATGTACTTCCTGAAGAGATGCCTATGACAGTCATCCAATCCCTTAAACTGGGCATAGATGTAAACAGGCATAAGGTAAAAGTTATGAAGATATGACTTCTTTTAAGCGAGAGCTATTGAATTGTGATCAGAAGTAAGACTTTTGTGTTGTGAATTTTGGGATCAAGCATTGACCTCCATCTTATGCATTACGGGTGTGAAATACTTGGATATGTTTATTTAATGCATTTTTCACGGATATGAAATATGGCTCTCAAATGTGGTTTAATGATAAGAAATGTGAAAAAGTCACAAGTTAAAGGGAAAATGAAAATGTTATAAAACTTTTCCAATTGGTTATTTTACCGGAATCGGGTTAAATTTCTAAATTCAAATCAATTAACACAAAATTGAAAAATATTTAAATTTGAGCCAGTTAGCTAAAAAAACACATTTTATGAGTACGGAAAGAAATTTATTTGGAGAACAAACGATTTTTGTCTATAACTAGATAAAATTTTAGTATTTTTCAATTCTGTAAATTGTTTTAAATTCCGGTTTATAAGAGGTTGATTTATCCCCCTTAACATTACTAATATGATGTGTGGGGGGAGGGGGGTAATAAAAAAGTCCAAACAACGCTATTCGCTCTAGAATTTATATCTTGGTTGTCAGGAGATAATTGTGAAAGCTGTTTCTGGAATTCTTCTTCTTCTTCTTAAACATTTCAAGATAAACCACACGTACCAGTTCGAGTTCATGTCCCAGCACCTGGTGTTCGCCAACTGTATCCCCCTGGTCCTTAAGTTCTTCAATCAGAACATCACGGCCTATATACAGTCCAAGAACAACATTGCTCTTCTAGATTTTCCTTCATGTGTAATAGGTAAATATTATTTACTAGGAACTCATACTTTAAAAGATCTTAGCTTCTTTATGTAAATTTTGCAAGCCATGCTTTTTATTTTATTTAAACAATTAATGTTAAATGTTTTTCATAAAATTCGAATAAAATTTACTTTAACAAACAAGTTCACAAGTGGTTTTTTCACATGTTTTCTCAATATTTTTCTGAACATTTATTAACACATAAAAAAAGGTATCCTTTTAAAAAATTATACCACTTGTGTTAATCTATTTATCTGTCTTTTTATATTTTTATCCAGGGGAGCAACCTGAGTTGACCGCAGAAACTCTTGAAGTAGGAGATACATCTCTTTATTGCTGGAGGAATATGTTTTCTTGTATCAATCTTCTTAGGTATACTCATTTATTTATTCATTCATATATTCATCCTTTCTATATTCATTCATCCTTCCTTAATCTTCCACGCAACTTTTCCTTCCTCTTTTATCCTTTTATTCAACTCATTCATCCGTTAGGAAATCCTATTATTGATCATCTTACTGAACTTTTCAGCCACTCTTTTGTTCATTTTTTTGATTATTATTTCATTCATTCTTTCATTCATTCTTTCATTCATCCTTTTGTTTATCATTTCATTCATTCTTTCCTTCATTCTTTTGTTTATCTTTTCATTCATTCTTTTATTCATTCATTCTTTTGTTTATCATTTCATTCATTCTTTTATTCATTTTTTTATTTATCTTTTCATTCATTCTTTCATTCATCCATTCTTGTGTTTATCATTTCATTAATTCTTTCATTCATTTTTTCATTCATTCTTTTGTTTATCTTTTCATTTATCTTTTAATTCATTTTTTCATTCATCATTTCGAAAGTTGTCATGTGGTAGTAGGACATCCCTAAAAGTCTGGTTTGATTTGATTTGTCTATCATTTCATTCATTCTTTCATTCCTTCTTTTATTAATTCTTTTGTTTATCTTTTCATTCATCCTTTCATTCATCCTTTCTTGTGTTTATCATTTCATTCATTCTTTCATTCATTCTTTTGTTTATCATTTCATTCATCCTTTTGTTTTTCTTTTCATTTATCTTTTAATTCATTTTTTCATTCAATCGTTCTTTCAATAATTTTATTTGATATTTATAATGCTTACGTCTTACATTCTTTCTTTCATCCATCAATTTTTTATTCATCTAGTTTTTTAGTTTTTTTTTTCATCCAATTAACGATTTGTGTGTATTCAGGGTTCTAAATAAACTGACTAAATGGAAGCACTCCAGGATTATGGTAAGTACTCAATCTATACGCTTATCAAAACCCTTTCTCATTTATTTCCAACAAGAGTAAAATTAGGTAGAGGAGAAGAAAAATATTTAACATTCGGATAAACAAGATTTATAGTCAACATACAACAAATCTTTGGAGGGCCTGTGCTTCACTGTTTACAAAATGTTGTTATAAAAAACGTGTATTATTAGTGAGCTGTCCTAACACATCATGGTAACACGTAAACAAACACTCTTATCATATCCCTAAGTCTCGTTTGTCTTGTTCATTTCTAACGTTTAATGGACAAAGGTATATATATAATGTTAAGTGCGTACTGTTAATGGACAAAGGTATATATATAATGTTAAGTGCGTACTGTTAATGATTTATGAATGGAAGGATTTTACGTTTTGGAATAATAAATAAGACTAGCTGAATTCCCGGCGTTGCCCTTGGAATTTTGATAACATGTAAGGAAAAAATCGGTTTTCCTGAAACAACTAATTTTGTCCAGCTGTTTTTCCAGCTATATTTAACGTATGTATATGAGAGAATATTCATCCCTATTTACTCTCGTTTCCTAAAATGGACTTAAAAACTATTTTGCAACAATTCTTGAAGTTCTTTCCATACTCCGCACAAATATCTAGACTTTGCCGTGCAACTTGAGGGTTTTGTCGGAATTTCGATTTCTTTATGAAATAACTTTTGAGAATTCATAAAAGCACTGCTTTACTGTCTTAACATTTCAACTAATTATACTTCTTGCCTTTTCATTCAACCTTCATAATTAAAAAAAAAAATTTTTACATTCTCTTCATTTCAACTATAATTTATTCCCATAGCTGGCATTTCTTGTTCTTCTATCATTATAACAATTTTTTGGCCTTATGTTTAATGTTTATATCCCATATTTAGAAAAACATTATCATCTGTTCAGGTTTATAAAATTCTTAATTTCAATCATTCCTTTTTGAGTTCTTTAATTCGAGTCACATCAATCAAAAACTAGGAAGGATTCTGTTGAAGGTTTTTATTTTGTAATTTTGCTTGTCCACCATCTATTTCTCTACATATTCTTCTAATCAACCCCAACATGTTAGTAATGTATTGTCTTAATCTTTGAAAATAAGAAATATATTTTAAATTTTTTATTTTATTTTTGGACATTTTAATATGTCTTTAGACAGTAAACACATCTGACCCGTTGAATAAACACAATTAGTCTTAACAAGAAGATATTAGATAATATTGTCTGTTTCCGCTCTACGTCCGGGGCCTGGACACACCTCGGGGACTTCATCTTCGTCCTGATGGATAGTTTGGATATCCACCGTCATTATCAGTTGATGGATATCCTGGATATCTACCTCTCCCTCCTTTAAAAAGAAATAATTACTATATTTAAAAAAAAATTTATTGTGCACCAACTTTTCTAGGTGCACCAATTTTTGTTAAGATCTTCTTAAAAATTCATTTAAAAAAAAATTAGTTTCAAAGTACGCTAAAAATGTTGGGGGAAAGTAAAAATACTTTTGTCACCTGAATTTTGTTGTCTCTGCTGCTCATAGGGCCGCTGAGATTGCTGTCCATACTGTTGTTGTTGCTGAGGCTGCTTGCTTTTATCTTGTGCTAACTGATCAGGAAGCAGCTCACATAGTACTGCTGCTCCTTTCCTACCTCCTCCAGGAAGTTTAGCAATATCTCCATCAATATAGAATCCATAGTGTCTACTGTTGTCAGCATAAGTTGCTTCTTGGGTTAGAAGTCTCCTAAAAAAGAACTATATGTAAGGCCGTTCATGGGTTTAAATGGACTATAAGCATAATTTCATGCATAGATGGCAATGTCAATTTACATCAGTACCCTTGAAAACTTTTTCTGATCAAGTATGAATCAGATATCAATGTTTTCGTTTCTCAAAACTGTTTATTTTTGTTTGCGATTTCTCTGCAAAGATGACTTGCGAATTTTTTTCGAGTCATTAAAACGCAGTATCTTCCATATTTTTCCCCAGAAAAAGGTTTCAAGGGTGCTGTTGTAAATCGAGCATTGACATCTTTGTATGGAGGGTCACTTGAAAATACGCTTACAGTCCTTTTAATCTGATAAAGTTGTAAATGATTATTAACCTGGATTCCCAAACGAAAAGTCTGGATGAAGCTGGATAGTATACTATCCTCTGTCCATCTGCCCATACTAGCCCACTGCCTTGCTCATATTGTAATCCAAGCCAAACTCTTCTAGAGCTACGGTCCCATTGCTGAAATAGCAAACTGTTACAATTCTTACAATTGCTTTGTATAATATTCAGTTTTAACATAAAAATATTAGCAAATAAAATTGTTTCTTTCATGTGAACTTTTAGAAAGTTTTCGTGCTGTCTTTCAACAGATATGGGATTATAAAATTGTTCAAATTGTAAAGCAATTACCTCAAAGACTTCAAAATCAGCCTCATCTAGATATTTTTTAACAATCTTTATTGTTTCTGGATCAGAGAGAACTGGAAGTCGTGCTCCTAGCTCCTGACATTTCTGTGTTGCATTCTCCCATTCTACATACTCCTCATCAAACATCCTTTAAATAAGATTATAATTTAATAAAGAAGAAGTCTTCAACGATCTAAACACTTCACTGCCAAAAATCACATTTTATATCTTCATAAATAAAAAAATTAATCTTGTAAAAACTTGATATCTATCTATAATACATAAAATATCTTAACATCCTGGTAACCGTGCTTTGTCTGGAAACAGTTTGTAAGTTCAGAACATTTCCCCCATAAAAATTTTAAACATACATGTCAAGAATGTTAATGAATTATGACCGGCGAGATTACTTCTTTATTTATATATATATATAGACCTTTATATATAAATTTAAAAACGTTTACCTATATCCTCTCTTGTTCTCCTCAGTATTGAATCCCTCTGGAATACAAACATCTGTTCCATTCCCATGAAAATTCTCTTTGCACATGCACATTGGTTTATGGTCTTCTGTTATACACTCAGAGAATGGAACATCACATCTACAAACAAGAAGTTTAAATTTCTTTTAATGATTTAAAAGATGGAAGTTATTAAACTGATTTTTATCTTATTACCTGATGATTTCTGGTCTTTCACAGGGATTCTGACATTTTGACATACCATCAGGTTGTTTTAAGCATTGCTTGTTATCATCACACTGGGCTTCATCCTCACAGCTTATAACACCCTTCTTCACTAAAACCAATGTGATTTTATCTTCAAGTGTGCCACCGCCTCCTTCAGGGCCCATTATTGCAGTCATCAATTCGTTTACTCGGTTTTCAAGTCCTGTCATACATTCCGCAACCTTCTCATCCATTCCCTCCTTGTCACATGTGGCCCCAACTGCAGTTGCCAACGCGTCAGCTCCTGATTGTTCTTCTTCTCCAGAGCCTTCGCCAGATCCCTCAGCTTTGGGTTTGCATTTTTTCTTCTCCCCTCCTAGTGCAAGGATGTCATCAATGTCATCCCCTTCTGCCTCAGCATCGGTTTCTTCTATCTCACAATTCTCTTCGCCTTCTGCTTCTGTACCTTCATCTGCTGTTGCATCATCCTCAGGAGCACCTTCTTCCCCTTCACCTCCTTCTTCTCCTCCTTCCTCTCCTCCCTCTTCGCCACCTTCTTCCTCTCCGCCCTCTTCTCCACCCTCTTCTCCACCCTCTTCTACACCTTCTTCTCCCCCAGCTTCAGCTTCTCCGCCTTCTTCTCCCCCCTCTTCTCCCCCCTCTTCTCCTCCTTCTTCTGGAGGAGCTTCTTCATCTTGTGCAGTGACATGAAGCACCAGGGCTAAGCAGAGGAATATCCAGTATACTCCTCGCATGTTGAGAGTAAACTGAGCTCAAGGGGATGAAACAACTTAAATTAAATGTAATTTTGCTGATTCAATACTTGCAGTGTAGTGCACCCTCATATTGTAGACAGTTGCAAACCTAATCAATTCAGGCCTGACTTTAAGGAGGCTTTTGACCTATTTTCTAAATAATACAAAATAGACTCAAGTTTAACTTTATTATTTATTGTTACTTTTGTTTCACATTTCTACCTCATATTGATAAATTCTTGAACCCCAGATTATGATAATTAGGTCAATGTTGATGGCAAAGCCTTGAAATAGGGGAATTTGTATTAAAATATTTGACCTATCAAAATCTTAATCCCCCCTCACTTTCTATAGGTTTTTTTTGGGGGGGGGGGGGATTAGATTTTAATTCTTTACTCGAATTATTTAAATTTTTTAATCAACTTCTTCATTATTTTTGTTCAGATGTTAGTTGTCTTCAAGTCTGCTCCCATTCTGAAGAGGACTTTAAAGGTGAAAAAGACTATTATCATTGCTTCATTATTCATGTTTATCTGTTGTTTTCTACGCTTTAAATGACTCTTTTCAATTTTCATTAACGTAAAATTTCACCTTTGATCCCACTAGAATTGAATTCAAATAGTATGTGTTAACTTATATAAGTTCATTTTGTATGTGTAAAACAAGAAG
Organism: Eurytemora carolleeae; assembly: GCF_000591075.1. NCBI lineage: Eukaryota > Metazoa > Arthropoda > Copepoda > Calanoida > Temoridae > Eurytemora > Eurytemora carolleeae. The sequence continues at coordinate 379,029 of NW_019396278.1, read as the reverse complement.
GCAAAGTACACTGCAACCAGCTAAATACATTAAAGCTGGGGTGTTAAATATTTAGATATTATATCTCATTCTTGATTTATTAATTTCACTTTGGGTTTAGATATGGATAGTAGGGTGTCCCACTCCTTAACATTCTGTTTTGAATAAATTTGCACAAACCGATTTTCTTTGATGTATAAAACATACACCACACTTTCAGTCCCTTTGATGTACAAAACATACACCACACTTGCAGTCCCTTTGATGTATAAAACAAACACAACACTTGCAGTCCCTTTGATGTACAAAACAAACACAACACTTGCAGTCCCTTTGATGTATAAAACAAACATAACACTTGCAGTCCCTTTGATGTATAAAAAATACACCACACTTGAAGTCTCGTTAATGTACAAAAAATACACCACACTTGCAGTCCATTTGATGTACAAAAAATACACCACACTTGCAGTCCCTTTGATGTATAAAACAAACACCACACTTGCAGTCCCTTTGATGTACAAAACAAACACGACACTTGCAGTCCCTTTGATGTACAAAACAAACACCACACTTGCAGTCCCTTTGATGTACAAAACATACACCACATTTGCAGTCCCTTTGATGTATAAAACAAACACCACACTTTCAGTCCCTTTGATGTACAAAAAATACACCACACTTGCAGTCCCTTTGATGTATAAAACAAACACCACACTTGCAGTCCCTTTGATGCACAAAAAACACCACACTTGCAGTCCCTTTGATGTACAAAACATACACCACACTTACAGTCCCTTTGATGTACAACAAATAAACCACACATGCAGTCCCTTTGATGTATAAAACAAACACCACACTTGCAGTCCCTTTGATGTACAAAACAAACACCACACTTGCAGTCCCTTTGATGTACAAAACAAACACCACACTTGCAGTCCCTTTGATGTACAAAACAAACACCACACTTGCAGTCCCTTTGATGTACAAAACAAACACCACACTTGCAGTCCCTTTGATGTACAAAACAAACACCACACTTGCAGTCAACATTTTAGAATACCCATTATATTTGCAACAACTGAATGGTGTCTGCCAAACTCTTATTTGGTATTGTGGTAAATAGAATATTATTGACCACTACACTCTTCAACCACTGTATTTGTAATGTGTATGTACGTTGCGCAAATTATTTCTGTATAGTTGTATAGTTGTCTGTATGTCTACTTTTGTGTACAATATACATAATACAATACATGTCTACTTTTGTGTACAATATACATAATACAATACATGTCTACTTTTGTGTACAATATACATAATACAATAAATGTCTACTTTTGTGTATGATATACAAAATTCAATACATGTCTACTTTTGTATACAATATACATAATACAATACATGTCTACTCTTGTATACAATATACATAATACAATACATGTTAACTTTATGTACAATTTATGTTTTAGGTGCGACACGCTATGCTACAGCTATATGTACTAAAACTATTGAAAATTCAAACTAAATATCTTGGAAGGAACGGGACATTCTTTAAACTTGTTTAATATAGGTTTTAATAAATTAAGTGAAGCGCAGGACCTATTTTATAATTTAGTGTAGCAGACCCAGTTTAGAATATGGTGTAGCAGACCCAGTTTAGAATATAGTGAATCAGATCTAGTTTAGAAGATAGTGTAGCAGACCCAGTTTAGAATTTAGTGAATCAGATCTAGTTTAGAATATAGTGTAGCAGACCCAGTTTAGAATTTAGTGTAGCAGACCCAGTTTAGAATTTAGTGTAGCAGACATGGTTTAGAATACGATGGAGTAGACACAGTTTAGAATATAGTGTAGCAGACCCAGTTTATAATATGGTGTAGCAGACCCAGTTTATAATATGGTGTAGCAGACCCAGTTTAGAATATGGTGTAGCAGGCCCAGTTTAGAATTTAGTGTAGCAGACCCAGTTTAGAATTTAGTGTAGCAGACCCAGTTTAGAATTTAGTGTAGCAGACCCAGTTTAGAATTTAGTGTAGCAGACCCAGATTAGAATTTAAGTGTAGCTAACCCAGTTTAGAATACAGTGTAGCAGACCCAGTGAAGAATTTAGTGTAGCAGACCCAGTTTAGAATTTAGTGTAGCAGACACAGTTAAGAATTTGGTGCAGCAGACCCAGTTTAGAATTTAGTGTAGCAGACCCAGCTTAGAATTTAGTGTAGCAGACCCAGTTTAGAATTTAGTGTAGCAGGTCCAGTTTAGAATGTCCTGGAACCTCTAGGCAATGGAGGAAAACAAATATGAAAACGATGAGCGCTATTTATACAAAAGTTAGACACAGGTAAAAAAATACTCATTTACTTCCATCCGCTCCTGAATATGGGGGGGGATTTCTGGGGCTATAGGAACAGGATAAGTCAGAAACTAAAAAGTTTACCTCTTACTTACGTAACCTTTTTCTATACTTCTTTATTTCTCTTAAAATATTACATTTATGAGTGAAAAAAGGTTGAAAATTGCAATATTAGTTTGTTGATTTATACGGTGAGATTCATAAATCTGTTCAATTGGAAGACGACTATTAGACTCAAGTTATGATTTAATATTGTCCAATGAACATAAACACATCAACTGTACTTAGACCCATATTGATTATTAAGTTGATAGCCAAGATTTTATTCTACGACAAGAGTCTATATAATACGCATACGATTTCTTTAATGTCGTCCTTTTATTTCACACTTGTATGGGTCCCACTGTCTACTATATATTAAATGTACTTTGGAAAAGAGTTTTGAATTAATTTTGTAGAAATAGAAAAGTGAATTATTTTCTAGAAATAGAAAAGTGAATTATTTTGTAGAAATAGAAAAGTGAATTATTTTGTAGAAATAGAAAAGTGAATTATTTTGTAGAAATAGAAAAGTGAATTATTTTCTAGAAATAGAAAAGTGAATTATTTTCTAAAAATAGAAAAGTGAATTATTTTGTAGAAATAGAAAAGTGAATTATTTTTCAGTAACCGTAAACATCCTAAGCTGAAAACTTTAGAATCGTGGATAATGAGATTAATGCTTGATCTCCTCTTTTGGTTAATCTCCAGATTATTATAATCTTTATCCACTAAAAGTGCCTTAAATTCTACCTATCAGAATGTACCAAAAGAGAGTATTAAGAAAATTATAAGTGGATGTTCAGATTAAGCGGGATTAGGTATCCATTTCTAAAGTTTTCAGCTCTGATTTAATCGTCTGATCGGGATTAGGTATCCATTTCTAAAGTTTTCAGCTCTGATTTAATCGTCTGAACAAGAAATTATATTTTAAAATTTCTTTAGGTTAAATGACGACTGGGCTTACGGGAATGATGTTGACAGTAGACCTTGGGATTTCCAGGCAGAAGAATGCATTCTCAGGTATTTCGGGACTAAATCATGGACATTGCGCATATTTCGATTACACTTCTTTTAACCCTAAATTTACTATTATTAAAAGAAATAGCGAAGGCGGCTCTCATTTGGTTATGACTTAATATAAACACTAATTACATTAACTACATTTATTCTGTGAAAATTGGATTTATTTCAAGCATTGTGCATTATTATTTATATATATGTATAAATGCTAATTTCACTATTTTACAAAAGAAAATTGTCTTACTTTTTTAACTTAATAATCTTGATCTTTAAACCTTTTGTTTTTGTCCCCCCCCTGAACAGCTTTATATCTTATTTGACATATAGTGCAAGTACGCTAATAGAAATAAATAGCCGATTTTTGGTAAAATTATATGTGTCAATTTGTTTAAGTTGATTGAGTAAAATTATATATAGTTTTCCTCGTTTGGTAATCATGGACATGGGGAATGGAGATCAAGTTTCTAGACGGGGATTTTTATGTTCCCAAGATTCTAGGGGGGGGGGGGTAATTACCCCCAAGATTTTCGGGGGGTGGTAATTACCCCTATTTAAGCCTCTGGTAATGGGTATCCTTTAAACCTGAGTTAGGAACCTGGAACAAATTGGAATAAATTGTGAATCAGATAAAACAGTCTGTAAAAGGAGGGTCACTAAACTGTTCCTAAAGGAATACTGATCTGTTTTTTAAATAGGTCCAACGTTGACCGGTTTAATCAGCGGCGCTATGACAAGGGCGGAGAGCGGCGTGAGTCGGATGGAGATTTTACGCCTGTAGATAACTGTGTTAACAGTGTACTAGGACAGGAAGTGGATCTTACTGACGAGTTTAAGGTGACGCAGAATTCGGAACTTATGTGTTAAGTATCGTTAATCTTGAGCGCTTGATGTCGATATTCAATGTGGGCTCAAAATGGTATGGTAAATCTTAAATACCACTTGGTTTTGTTGATATTAAATACAACGAAAAACTCATAATATCACAATTAGAAATGCAGTTCAGTTCAGAATATAACCAAGATGTAAACTTAAAATTATCAAGAGTTGGTTCTAGTAACGATAGTTAATTATCAGTTTAACATTTAATTTTCCAACTAAAGTCCATTATTGAGAGAATGGTTCTCTTGCTTGCTTGCTTATCTATAAATATAAAGCTGTAATCTCTGTTTGTTTGTCCGATCATAACCCAGGAACCCCTGAGGAACCCCTAGCCCGATTTGCTTCAAATTTTGACCGGGGAACTTGGGAGACCCACGGGAATGTTCTTAGCTTGGTTTTGAGATTCTATGTTGATAGCGAAAATATAGTTTCCCAGTGAAATCTTTCAAGTGCGGGTAAACGGCGGGACTAACTATGAGTAATCTGGGCAACTCTGGGTTCCCAAGCTGGTTATTTATAAATAAAGATAAATATTGATGAATACTGATGTTCAGGCGAACTATGAGAGATGGTTGCACAAGGAGGTCTACAACTCAGAGATAGACTGGGACGAGTTGTTAATATATACAGGCATATAGACAACACGCTGTGACGTCATCGGGAACTAAAAACTAGAAGTTATGCTGTACATACGTTTATGTACAGTGTGAACTGTGTACACTGTACTCAATAATGATGTCATTTTGTATGTAATGTATCCTTTAGTTTTGTACTAGATTGTAATACCAAATATGTAGACGTATCTATTTTTTAAGGGTTAACATTTTTTGCAACAGACATATTTTCACCTTGTTCCTCTTTCCATTCCTATTTGTTACTTTTATATTTGATTTTTTTTAGTTTACTCTCGATGAAAAACTTCTATTATTTGGCCTTTCCTTGCCCTCCGCAATTTTTTTCAACTTTTGTTGCTACAGCTTCAATTACAAAAATGATTCAGACCTAATATATATGTCAATAAATGTTACCCTTACTATAATTGTAAATATTAACATTGGACAGTTGGATTTTTATTCATTGATTTCAACTCATTTCAATAATCTTTTGACACTCATAAAAATTCGTATTTGTGCAAGTATTATATGTAAAATATATAACATTACATGTCTTCAGATGATTCAAAATGTATCACAATGTACGGCTCAGAACTTACCTAGAAATGGGTCCAAAAATGCGACTCAAACTGGGTCTCAAATTATGACTCAGGATGCGATAGCTAACCTATGTTTGACCAGGTACCATGAAGGGACGTATTTAGGAATTTTTTTTCGAGGGTGGCTAAAATTTTTCCTCGGGGCTCAAGAACTCCCTGAAAACCATAGATTTCACTGACTTAGGGGGGCCCCCCCCGGGCTGAGCCAATTCTAAATTCAAAAGGAAATTCTTAAAAAAGACGTTTTTCAGTTAATTCATTTGTCCAATAAAATATTAAATTTTGCCTCTGAATAGAAATTGAAATCTTGCCTTTCCCAATTTTTTGTTAGGCTACAGACTGACAGTGTTTTGAAATGTAAGAAATGTACGATAAAATTAAATTAAATTTATTTAATTTTTATCTAGATGATAAAACAAGACATTCATATATATGTTCTCTATAGCCGGTCAAACGGCTGGACCAATTGGGCTTAAATTTTTTGTGGACACTCTTTTTTTCCGCGGGCAGCGCTGGGCCCTTCAGCTTGTTTTTGATATTATTTGAACATTTGTGTGTATGTGTGTGTACAACTATTGTGAAGTGTGTATATTGTGTTTAATCAGAAATTAATAATATTAAAACATATATTATAAAAAACATCATGGAAATTTAATCACTAATTTATAAATTCGATTTGATAAAATTTTCAGAATAAAGATGGACTCTAAATTTATATTAAAAGCGGCTTAATTAATTATTGATTAGTTATTTTTTAGATTATTGATTATTAGATAATTAGATTTGAAAGTATAAATTGGTAATTTTTAAATATGCACACTGCACACTAAAATTAAAACAACTTATATACAGAACAGTCCGAGAATTATGGAGAAATCCTTTGCTGCTTTTCTATTACAGTTTTTCTGTGAAAACAATTTGCGAATTTTTATCCCTGAGACAAAGTATGAAATTGACATATTTTTTTTCGTAGAAAATTTCAAAATCTTTTCATTCTTACTCAATACTCAATGTTATTTAAATAAAAGTTTGAAGAGTACTTGAATGAATCAGACTAGTTCCTGTGTTAAAGGTCCCTTGAAATTACGACAACAATGCTAATTATGTTCAGGTTTGAGAGGCTGCCCAAGCAGGGTAAACCTGGGTCCGGTCAGTGGACAGTTCTAGGAACAAAAGTAATTGATTAATTGATTAATTTTCAAAATTTTTATTTTTGATCAGAAACAATTTTAATTTAACCTTAAATGCAGTTTTTCTGATCTGGATTAGGCCAACGGATATTTATCCGGATTCGTTTATGTATAGTGTATGCTTTCTTCAGATCTGGGATGTACATTGTACACTTTTTCATATTTGGTATTTTTATCCTTTCTCGTAGAGATTGATTAAAGAATTTTATGTTGAAGAAAAATGAGCACAACCATAAATGAAAATAAGTATTAAATATAAACTAGACCATTTTACATTGTAAAATTTTTCGGATTTTGATATTCTTTTCCTAAGAGATTGATAAAAGAATATTGGTCAATTTTATTTTAAAAAAACTAAAAGAAAAGAGAAAAATGTTAAACATGTTCTTTAAAAAATTTCCATTTTACATTGTACAATTTTTCTGATTTTGATATCCTTTTCCTTAGAGATTGATAAAAGAATATTGGTGATAGGTCAATTTTATTTTTAAAAAACGAGAAGAAAAGAAAAAAGATATTAAATATGAACTAGAAAGTTTAACATTTTCTTTTACTTGCTTGTTCTCCAGCTGGTGTTGTTGTGGAGCATGAAGGAGGTCTAGAACTTATTTCTCTTGCTACAGGTAACTTGTTTATGTAAATAATGTTGCACTTTTTTACCTTTTTTTTAATACCAATTGTTATCTAACAAAAACGGGACACAAAAAGTTTTTTTTCATCCACATTGAAGTAAAATCAAAAGTAAATTCAAAATTTATTGAAATATTTAGTCACAAAGAGAAGCTTTTTAAACCATTATTCACCAGAATTTCTTAACAAGTGGTTAGTTAATAGTTTATCGAAGAAAAATAACAGATTTGACTTTTTTAATGATACTCGTGACTAGCACAGCCATATAATCAATAATTTGCATGCCAAAATAGTCTTAGTGATTTTTGTAATAAAATAATCACAAGTAAAATCAACCTGATGTGAATCCATACTTGGCTTAGTTATATAAACTACAATTTACTGGATTAAACTTGACATAACCAATATGTATTGAATTGAAAATAAATATTAAGAACTTTCAACTTGCTAGGAGAGTTTCCTTCATTTAACTTTTGCCTAAATCTTAGGCAAATCATTAATGACGGTAATTCTAAAGCGAGGCATGGTTCAAATTTGGTGGTGTGGCTGGGAACTTAATTTACAACATCAAGTGATAATTTAAAGTTTACTTTTACAAGAAGTCCAGGCTGAAAAGACCATGACATGAAATGGACTTGATCATCCAATCCACTAATGCCATCCCTACCCTATGTGATTTGATTTGATTTAATGTAAACTTTCTAATTTTATATCTTGCAATTTTTTTATATAATAATGATTTTTTATTTCTTTTTCTTAAGGAACTAAATGTTTGAGTGGAGTGGAAAGATTAGGTTCTGTGAAGGGAACCCAGCTCTCCGACTCCCATGCTGAGGTTCTAGCCCGGAGAGGGTTCCTTTACTGGTTCCTACGCCAGGCGGAGCTAGCTTTTCAGGTAAGGAAAATATGTCCTAGACTTGATAAACAAAAACAAAAAGTAGTGAATTTTCCCATTATTTTCCATAGCTAAAAGCTTTGATCATTCTGGTACTCAAGACCTGAGAAAGACTCTGATCACAGTTGTCCTGAGTTAACCCCCAAGTAAAAAAAAATAGTTACAGCATTAAGTATAACACCGCATTATTTTTATGAAGAAAAAAAGATACTGAAAATTTTTTTTTAAATACACGGGGAGCCTGAAAGGTTTTGCCACTTTTTGTGAAATGTTTGAGAAAAGACAAAGAAATATTCGGAATAAGCCTCTTTTTGAACTATTAAATATGGCAAATTGGAAAAGTATTGTATATTGTTGTGCAAATAAAGGAAAAAATTTACTACTGCACCCCAAGGATATCTTAAATAGTTCAATTTTAAGATAATGCAAGGGAGGAGTAGGTTATTTTAAACGAGGGTCAGTCAGTTCCTTAAAAAAAAGACAAAATCTTAGCAAAATACAATTGTAGATATGCGTGAACAATTTCCTATTTGAAACATGTTTTACGTTTGCTGACGTATTCCCATATTTCCCTAAATTCATAACTTGGACGTTAAAGACGATTTGTGTAAAGATGAAATAGACCTTTAAAATTTCTCTGTTGTTAAGCGTAAACTGTTGTCTGATTACTTAAAAATTTTAATAGTTGTAGATATTTGAAAAATGTGACCTCATTCCCAAAATCAGGACTACAGCCCATTATTACTTCGCTTGTGAAATTATAGATGTAATCTGTTTAAAAACCTAAGTGTAATAAAAAGGAATATGGTATTTACATTTTACTTGGTCTGACTCTGATATAAAATTATCTCTCTGGCATTTTCCAAAATGTATATTATATCACTTCAAAAGCTTTCCGTAAGTTAAATTTTCCAAAAAAATTAATCTATAATAAATTTACATCGATTTTACAATAATTTGCCATATTCAACAGCACAAAGGGGCTTATTCAATATAATTCCTTGTCTTTTCTCAAATATTTTACAGAAAGTGTCATAACTTGTTAGGCTCCCCGTGCATTTTTTTTTATTTTCAGAACAAAATTTTCTTATTTTTGAAAAATGTAATGTTACATACTTTATGCTGTAACTATTTTCTTTCTTTGGGTTAACTCAGGACAGCTGTGTGATGAGTTGCTAATTATATGAAAACAATTCCTTCAATGGAACAAATATAAATATTAAATACATTAAGAACATGAAATACAATAAAAATAAAGACATCCCTGGTTTCAGAATTCATCTCAGTTCCTTGTAAACTCTGGAACTGGAACAGTTCATTGGAAACCTGGTGTCAAGTTTCATCTTTACTCAAGCCATCCGCCTTGTGGGGACGCAACAATATTTATCTTTGAAAAGGAGGAATCATGTCTCGCCAAGGATAATTTATGTACCGCCAAGAAGGATTCATGTGCCGGCAAGGAGGATACAAGTACCGGCAAGGAGGATTCATTTATTGGCAAGAAGGATTCATGTACCGGCAAGGATATTTCATGTACGACCAAGAAGGATTCAAGTACCAGCCAGGAGGATTCATGTACTGGCAAGAAGGTTTTATGTACCTGCAAGGAGAATTTTTGTACAGGCAAGAAAGACTCGTGTAGCGGCAAGGAAGATTCAAATGCAATAGAATCACAATTAACATCTTTGAATTCTTTCAAAACTACTAATTCATCCCTATGTTCTGAATTATCTCCTACAAGCAGCAGTTCAACAAATGCCTCTAAAGCTGGCTCGGATCCCAAAAGTATCCCACCGGGTCAAGAAGCAACCAAACTGAATACAAGCAAAGATCAAGAATCTCATCAAAATATGAATAAAATTTCATCGCCCTCTCTTCAACAAACAAACTTGGAAAAGGTTAGTTAAGAAAAAACATTAATTATCCCAAACTAAATTTTTGTCGCTTTCGGGCAAATAGAGTTAGGGATCAAATATTATTTTATTATCGAATATTATTTTATTTTTAACTTACAAAGTTGTATAAATATAAATGTAATCTTTAAAAATTAAGTGATTTTGGATAAAAATGCACGTGGCTATGTTAGGACTGCTTTGTTTCCCCATCCTATTAGCTATTTCTCATTCCAGCAGTCAGAAATTCTACGTAGTAATTTAAGAACAAATTTGCAGGATATATCTGAAGATCTGGATGAGCCGGTCCAGAAGAAACTAAAGCTTGACACAAACCGAACCGGAGCTAAGTGTGTTAAAGGGGAGATTGAGGACCCCTTGGGTTCCGGGACGGAATATCATAATATCGGAGTTCTCCGACGAAAACCAGGACGCGGAGACCCAACCCTGTCCCTCTCCTGTAGTGATAAACTTCTTAAGTGGAACGTAATCGGGTTTCAGGTTTCAGCATTTTTTTAAATCCTAGGATTCATTTTTGGTATAGATTTTAAAACATGCTTCTAAATCTCTAAACCATTGTGAAGGTCATATTTCTTTAGCTGAACACATAAAGTATTCAACTAATTCCCCAGTAAATCTATCAGATCTAGTATTAATAACAAAACTGGCCTATACCCATGCATAAAGTATCTGAAAGTTAAGGAACCAATTGGACGGCCTTTCAATTGATTTTGAATCGAAATAAAACAAATGTAGGATTAAATATCTTAACATATACACCCAGCAATATAGTACAATCCATAGTGATGATCCCATCCCAGGCCTCCAGGACTACCAGTAATGAAGAATAATAATCTGCTTCTCCTAGAGTGTGGGAAAGATGCAAAAAAAAAATATATTATTTCAGTTTTACTACATTTACTTATTTAGGGTTCCCTGGTATCCCAATTTCTTAAAATCCCAGTCTACTTTTCTACCATAAGCATAGGACCGTCAGGGTTCAACCTACCCGCATTACAGAGAGCTTTGTTCTCCAGATACCCAGATACCGCATCCAAACCAGTTCTTCTCCAACCTACTCTCAAGTTTAGGTAAAATTATCTTTTCTAAAAGAGTTTATGAATTTAGAGGATTTTATCAAGTCTTCATAATCCGTATTCCGCTCTTAGTGATTTTTTTTATTAATCCTTGATTGAAGCAAAAATAATAATATCTTTATAGTTTTTTAAAAAAGTCTTCAAAATATTCAACTTTTTTTAAATGGTTTTTAAAACATGAACAACACTTTCCTCTCTCTTATTTGCTAAACGGAACAGATGAAAAATCTTCATTCTAAAAGATTTTTATGTGAATTAAATAAAACCTTTAGATTTGCTCAATGTGATGATCTGAAACCAAGTTCTGATAGTATCCTTCATGTGCCCGGGAACTCAGGGTTTACAGAGGTTTATGTTGCAGGCAGATAGTACATTTAACCTTAATTTCCTTCCCGTCTTTTAATGATAGAAAAACAAACATTTTATTTGTAAAATCGAACGAGCAGTTGAAAACATTTCAAAATTACAAACATTTTGTACCAAATTATGAACAGGATGTTAAGGATATCTCACAATTGGTTTCTCTCTATCTAACATTCTGAATGCCATTTAGATCAAAATGTGAATCATTTGCAAAATTAGTTTTTGATTTGTAATCAGGTTCTCTGGGTGTAAATACATGTTTCAGAGGAAATTATAAAAGATAAAGTATCATCCTAAGTGTTTAAAGGAAGGGGGAGTCTTGTTTATACCATTTTTTAGTTCCCTTGAAATGTATTATCTGTATCAGGATACAAACAGGGTTGGTCCAAGAAAAAGTTAGCTACGCCAGGTGCCTGGTCTAGTGTATCCTGTATCCACCTGGCCAGGTTGTATCGGAGTATTGTATCCAAGTATACAGGTATCCAGCCACCCATCCAGTATTCAGCCATTAAACAATCTGCCTTTACCTACAATACTGCCAAGTTAAAGTTCAAGAGTAACCTTCCAGCCTGGCCGGCCAAATCGGCCGAATTTGACGATTTTTCAGTTGAATAATTTCAGAAAATAAAATGAAAAACAAGCGGAAGTACGATGACGCCCTACCGGCGACTGCGGCGGAAATTTCGAAGAAAAATTTGGGAAAATTACAAAAACTAACCAAGATTGATCCTCCTAAAGTCAAGGTGAGTCGACAATTCTTGGGCCCTAACATTTTGTAGGGGGAAGGCAACGGTTTTAAATAGGCCTTAAAGACGTAGGACTCAACGTTTGCTTTAAATCTTATTGGCATTATATTTGTCACTAACATTTAGATATTTTATTTTTAAATGTAATGTGGGCGCCTCTTGAAAAGTAGCAACATCCCGTGACTAACTATCTAGTATCTCTCTTACCCTAACATGACCTGGAATGGTTTGATCAACACATCTTCCAATTTTAGGGTCTTTTTCATTCCACATATATTCATTAAAACAAAGATCATTTGTCATATTTCTTCTATTTGAGGATTTAAAAAAGTAATATTATAATATTTCGTCAAAGCAACAAACAGACATGGGATAATTTATGAAATAAACTCTATTGACAAATTATTGAAATCCAGGAAATAAAAGCTTCCGTAAACCTGTTTCTGGCAGACAGGAAGAATTCTAACTCTCTTCTGAAGATCCTCGGACACCTGGATGTAACAGAACCAGGTAAACAAGACTAAAAAAAGGTTTAACCTCAGCCGAGAACTTTTGAATTAAAGGAATTAGTTAAACTCGTGAGGAAAGTATTTGGTCTCTCTTCTGTCAGAAACTGGTTTGAGCCAATGAGAGATTAGTTAAACTAACAAGGAAAGTAATAGTTTAACTTATTATTATTCCTTTTTAAGTTCTCAGCTCAGTTATTTTATTATTTTTCATTGTAAGTTATTTTCAGCGAAATAATTGAACTTATACAGTTTACCGTATCCACAGGGAACGGCTTAGGGGATTAGCAAATGAAAGAAAATAGAAATAATAATTTAAACAAATAAAAATAAAGATGCAGATACAAAGTGAAGCGTCGTCATTGTATCTCTTGTATGTTTTATACTTGTCGCACTCGCAAGCCAAACCGAAACCCTTGCAAGTTGTAGCAAAGTCTACGTGTTTGTTTGCAGGACATGATACTTTGACTGTAGGTAGATTGTTGATAATAATTCTGCAAAAATTCTGCAAAAAAAACAATAAGATTGTTATCAATGGAGTTGACCAAGCTGAGATTGACGATATTATTAATTTTATATGCAAGACCTAATTACAGTATGATTTTGTTTCTTGTATTTGTATTCATTTTTGATATATACTCTTAAAGTTTTTTTTCTTTTGTTTAATTGTACCAATTATTTAAATTGTGTACGTTTACGAAATAAATAAATAAATAAATAAAATATTAATGTCGGACCAAACCTTAGAACTTTGTAACAAAACTTAAAATGCGCCATGTGCATCTCCACAATTTAAAGCAGTGTTTCGGATCCGTATCATTTTGATGCGGATCCGGATCCGCGGATCCGCATCCGTGATGATGGATCCGGATCCTGACTCTGATACGGATCCGGATCCGAGGTAACTTTTGATTCTGGGAATACTTTATATATTTGAAATTTGCGCCATGTGAGCATTTGCCGCTGAGTAATCCTAAAGTTAAAAATGTCGTCATTACTATTATATAAATGTAAACATTAAATTATTAAAGATAATTTTGAAAAATTTTCGTCATGTAAATAATACATTTACGAACCATTTTGATTTATTTATTCCATGGTTTTGGTTAATTTTTGGCGCTACCCGGATCCACATCAACGTTTCCTGATACGGATCCGGATCCGGATCCGAAACGCTGATTTAAAGCCTGATGTTTCTGGTAAAATAAGTTAAAATTTTAAAAACTAATTTATGCAATGAAGCCTGGGGTCATGTTGCCATTGACGTTTTCTCGGACACAAACGAAAAAAAAATATATTATTAATAGATTATCATGTTTCTAGGATCTGCAGTTACAGCTGCCCTGCAGGGGTTTAAGAGGATATTTCTCATGGAGATGCAGAGCTCACAGTTTAAGAAATCTACAGGTCTAAAGATGAATCAGTTGTATGAATTATTTTAACAAATTTGTCAATTTGAACTATTTAATCTTTAATTGGAAACTTAAGTCTGGAATGAATGAAGGGACAAACGAAAAATTGAAAAACTCTTCATAAATAATTCATGAAACGACGGATGTATTAATGAATTAACATGAATAAAAGATGAATATGAGGATGAATAAAGGAATATGTGAATGAAAAGAATAACGAAAGAATGAATATATAGGAGCTGCTGAAGCAGAAGGGCCTGAAGCTGAGTTTTCAAAATGGCTGCAGGATAGATTCCAAGATGGCGTGAAAAGCACATGTGAACTGGTTTTTCACAAGAAGCGCTCAGTCTCTTATCTCGCGATTGCAACATTGTTCAATCTTATTCAGGCGCAGAACTCAGCAACTCAAGGCAGCAGTGGAGGTACAGGCTGACCATAAAAGTAATGATTTCATATGGACTGTCAGCGTAATTGTAGGTGACTAGCATGCAAAGATGGCAATGTCTGATTCACAATGGTACCCTTACAAATTTGTCTGACTCAAGTATGAATTAGATATCAATGTTTATAATTTCGTAAACTGTTTAGTGTTTACTTTTAATTGTGGTTTCTATGCCAACTCTAGAAAAAACGACAATATCCACATTAATGATCAGACGAAGGTTTCAAGGATACCGTTGTGAATCGGGCATTGTCATCTTTGCATGAGCGGTCATTTATATCTACGCCTACCGTTCCTTAAATAGTTCAATGAATGCGAGATACAGCAGCTGCGCAATGTACATTGTACACAGCCCATTTCACTTCATTCGTTGATTTTTAAGCATCTGGTAAAACTCCTCTTATTACGCTTTTTTTGGGTCTCCTACCACATTACTGTTTTTTGGGTATCCTACCACATTACTGTATCATTATGTTTAGAGTGGAGTATGAAGGATATTGGTATACTCCAGGAGCTTCACCTCGCCCTCACGTCCAACAGGATGTCCGCCAAGGTTCCTCTCTCCAAGGTGAAGGAGTATCTCATCTACTCAGATGTATCGTTCCACTTCGTCTCAATCCTAGCCAAGATAGTTAACAAGGTAGGAAGCAGTGCTCAGAATCCTCTTAATTTGAATCCGGATTTGTCCTGACAAATAATGTATACGGATCCGTTCTGTAAAATAATGTATCCGGATCCGTACTGTAAAATAATGTATACGGATCCGTCCTGTAAAATAATTATCCGGATACTGAAAATTCTTTATCACAGAAATATGTTTAGAGAGAGAGAAAAAAACTCCATCAAAAATTGATTTAGGAAACTTTTGAGTTGACAATTGTAATCGAATAAACTAAGCTAAACCCACCCTCTCCCCGCAATTCTGCACATTCAAAAATCTATGAGACTTGAGACAATATTTTTTGAAACGGAAATAAGACGCTTAAGAAACATCTGGAGTGTTATTGATTTTAAACATTTAATAATTAATTTTTTCAGGCTGTGAAGAGTGAAAAAACTAATTTTACCTTTGTTGAAAATGTAATTGCATTTCTAGAATCATTCGATATGACAGGTGAAGTATCTATTTTTTAATATTTTATTGCCACCTGGCGATGAAAATTATAACCTAAAAATATTGTAGACAAGGAGAAGTACAGCGAGCTTCCTGTTTACCTGCGCAAGAGCGCTACAGCCGGTCCGGTCAAACTCGAATATGAGACTCTACGGAAGAACTTTGGATCAATTTGGATAAACATTCTGAAATGTAAATTTCAACTGGATCAGTACAAACGGACCCTCATCATGTTGAACGAGAAGGTAGATAAATAGATAGCAAGATATTAATAGAAGTGGGGAACTTTCTAAATATTTAATAAAATTATTTTAGGTTATTACTCTTTTGCCACGCCCACTTCTTGTCACGGACTTCCTGATGAACTGTTTCTCAGTGGGCGGAGCAATATCAATATTAGCGCTGTCTGGCGTATTCACTCTTATATCTAAGGTACCTTATCCCTTTAATTCAAGGATGTTTAATCCATCCTGTCTTGTATGTTAAATATTTGCACGATAGATTATTTTGATTTAAACTAGCCCCCCCTCCCCCTTAAAACTTAGTCCAGACCATATTTAAAGCCAACGTTAAAAATAAATTCACTGTTACGTAAATTTTATTTTTTATTATAATCAAGAAATATACCAGGAACCAGCACAGCTTTGTTTACAAAAATGAAAACAAATGTTTTACTGCTTAGGCTGAGCTTTGTTTATACTCCTTCCAGAAGTGCAGTACATTTTATTTGTAAACAGAGCTACAGTATATTTCTTGATTACATATCAGTTTAATTATTGCTGATTTAACCTAAGTGGATAAAACACATTTTCAAAAATAAGTCGCTAAATCTAGAAACTGGGCTTGTCAATGAAGGGGCAGAATTCTGGAACAGTGAAACTTTTTCAAATCATTAACATTACATTAAGATAAAATGCAAAACTTTTTTCTACTTAAAAAAAAAACATTTCAATGTGTTTTATTTTCAGTACAACTTGGATTATCCAGATTTCTACACAAAGCTTTACGAATTATTTACTGTAGAAATATTCTTCGTTAAATACAAGGTAATAAACATTTATGATGATTTTATATTTCAAAGGCACTGATTAGTGATTACTCGCCTCAAACTCTATTGGTTAAAAAAAATTAATTACGTAAAACTTCGAGACGATTTTTTTGAAACCTCCAATAGCCAAGAATCCTAGAATATCTAAACACGAGAAATCACGATGCTCTTATAAGATTATTGTCTCTAGGCTCGATTCTTCCATTTGAGTGACATATTCCTCTCTTCAACCCATCTTCCTCAACAGCTAGTTGCGGCCTTCGTAAAGCGGGTTGCACGGCTCTCTCTCCAGGCACCAGCTCATAGTCTACCTCTCTGTATAAGGTAAAGTCAGTGCTTAGGATACAATTCATTTTCATTCGGATCCGGATCCTGGAGCCGCTATGACAAAATGGATCCGGATCCAGATCATAAACATTTCTTTAAGATTATTGCTTTTTTTCTTAAAAAAGAAGAATTTTCAAATTATTTTTCCTCTTCTTTTTCGCTTGTTTTTATGTTTAAAATCGATGAAACATTTAGACACAATGGCTATTTTAATAATCTCGATTTGTTTAAGAGTTCAGATTTTGTATTTTGAGAGCAAAATGTTCTTTTACAGTTTTTAGGTGATCTTTTGCCCCTTGGATCCAGATCCGGATCCAGGAAGTCAAATTTTTACGGATCCAACGAATTCAGATACTAATTATATAATTCCACACCCTCCAAAACAAAACAAATTGAAATATTAGAGAGGTTTTATTTGTTTTTTAAGGTTTGTTCATAATCTGATTCATCGGCACCGAGGATTAGATTTTCTCTTGGATTCTCCAGACAGGATCAACTTGTATTCTGATCCTTTTATTCCAGAAGAAAGGGATCCAACTCTGTGCAAGGTCAGTACAATCCATAAATTACTAAATGAATTCTACCTTAAGTAAGATTAGAATTATGATTAATTTATATTTAATAGAAAGGGATTAATGACTAAGCTCTATTATGTATGGTTAATGGTTATGTATGGTCACTGAACCATACATAGTACATACAGTAAATTGGATATATATGTTTAGCTGTTTTTTTACGCTTCTTAGATGTAATTATTTGTTGTTATTATCTTCATTACTATCATTATCATCATTATTTTTGTTATTTTCATTTTATCATCAATATTATTCTATTAATATTCTAGGCTACAGAATCCTCATTGTGGGAGATCAAATCTTTAGCTTCACATCTTCTACCAGAGGTGAATAAATTTAAGATTTTTTTACGGACACCCCGGGCCCGAACCTATACCCGTCCTCGTAGTCAGTATTCAGGAGGGGGCTATGGGTACAAATTCCTGAATTCGCCCTACCCGTCCTTCTCTAAATAAAAATATGTTTATTTACTTCTTCATTTAAAAGACTTTACCTGGTTTGTTCATGGCCCCGGACAATCCTGCCCGGCCATGAGCACTCTCCCTTACATACGGTTATTTCTCTTTTTTGGATTCTATCCGAAGTACAGAGCATGCATTCGGAGTTAAATTGTTATTACTTGAGAAAAATGCTTGAAGGGAATTTTCTCTTTAAAATGGTAATGGCACAAAACAGTAACATCGCCATTGTAAAAACTTAAGTTTAACAAAATAAAATTTTGCAAAGCTTTTTTATATTTCAAGATATTCAAAAATAAAATGTTTAGGTGAGTAGTGCAGCTAAAGATCTCCTGGAGAGGGGTGTCAGGGAGGAGGAGAGGAAGCTCCCCGACGTCCTCGAGACCAACTGGTCCGACCTCATGGAGATAGAATTCAAGAAGAAAATCTTCGTCAACGTTCCCGTCAATTTTGAGGCCCCGGACGGTCTCAAAATGGCTAAAAACGATATGTTAAGCGAAATTTTTGAGTTTGTTTGATTTTTTTCAGATGCTATGATATTAGGAAACGTCTGGTTGGGTTGGCGACCCTGTACAAGGCTTTATGTACATCTTATCCGACAGTACAGCGCACAAAGGTTTGTAATAATTCCAACCGCAGCCGCGTGCAAGTGATTATTACTTAGCATTAGAAATGTCTGAAATTTGCTTATTTTTCATTTTATTTCCGTTTAAGCTTTCATTTACATTTTATTTTTGCCCATTACATTTTTGTTAACCTGATACATGGCATTTCTGATTCACAAAATACCCTTTTAACACTGCTCTGATCTATCATGAATATTTTCTTTGTAAATAATTGATTGTTTTCAGTTTTGGTTTCTCCATAATTTATGTTCCAAAAATTACATAATTCACCACTTGTTATGATAGAAATGATATTATTTTATTAGATAGAATTCTAGAAAGTACTGTTTGAAATCAATCTGACATGCCAAACGGAGTTTCAGTTAAAGGTATGTCTACAGTAACATAAACATTAAACATATATTTATTATTTAGAAATAGTTTCTATTCTGTACTGGGCGTGGAGCCTGGAGCTGATGGGAAGGAGATTAAAGAAAACTTTTACAGGAACTTCTACAGTTTTTTAGCAAGCTTATCTCCTTTATATTAATAATATTTATACTTATATTTGCTTCCCCCCCCCCCCTACGGCCGTATTTTACTTATACAATCTTACTGTAGCCTTTATTTAGATTATCAAAGAAGTACCACCCCGACTTAAACCAGGTGAGTCAGCTGTTTTTTAGGTCTAAAATTTCCTGCATTTTCTCTTGCTGTCGTCCTAAATTTTAGTTGTTGAAAATATTAGATTGTATTTTATGATTTTACTCTAGCTCTTGGAAACGGGAACCCAGATTTGCCTGAAAACTAAACTGTCAGTTTAAAATCCAGTCCACAACACTTACAATTTTTAAACCAAGCTAAGAGTATTTCCGTAGTTTCATCGAGTTCCCTAGTGAAAATTTGATGCACATCGGTCAAGGGGTTCATTATTTATGATTGAACGTACAAAGGTACAGACTTACAAAGATCACTACTTTATATAAATGATTAGTAGAATGTCACGTAATTTTATACGTTGTTAGTTGTAACTTGGTTTTTAAAAATGAATGAGTGCTAAAGCACCTCATCTGTAGGATAGAGCGGAGGCTTTATCAAGATTTAAAGAGGTTGCAGAGGCCTACGAGGTATTGTCCAACCCAGAAAACAGGAAAGCATACGACCTTTACCATGGCTTCCAAATAAACAAGTTAGTTCTTGAGTTTTTATTATTTTAGTTCTTCTTTTCATATTTAAATATTGTTGACTGTGTAATTTTATTTCTTGTTTGTTTAAGGGAAAATCCATCTGTTAGAAATCGTCAGTTTCGACGATTTTCCGGGATGAAGGGCTCTTTCCAGGTTAGAATATTGTTTAGGATACAAAGTTTGTGTATAGACCCTTTAATGTTAACAATACAAGGTTTGTGTACAGTTCCTTTAATGTTAAGAATACAAGGTTTGTGTAGAATACAAAGTTTGTGTACAGTTCCTTTAATGTTGAGAATACAAGGTTTTTGTATAGTTCCTTTATTGTTTAGAATGGAAGGTTTGTGGATGAAGAAGGCCCCCCTGAGATGAGAAATATTCAGTATGACTTAAGTCCGGAAAAAATGGAAAAAATCTGGGTAAACTATCTTCATCATATTAAGCCATCCAATTGCTGAATGTCGAATGGAACAAAACTAAAAATCCATAAGTTAGTAATTGGTTAGTTTTGTTCAATTTTTTAGAATTTGATATATTAAAATGAAATCAAATAATTTTACTTCCAATTTTTTCCGGTGATCTATAACAATAGAATTTGATTGAAATGGTCCTCGAACAGTTTCTGCACTGTACCAGTGTACAATGTACATAAAGAATATACATCTGGCCTCTTTTCTTGAAAAAAAACAAAACATATTTTGTTCTGCTATTTTAACTAAAACGTCGGATTGAGATGGACTTAGTGCCACTTTTGAATCAATTATGATCTTGCATGTTCATTTTACCCTTTGTCGTGAACACTTCTGTTAAGCCTTGAAAAAGCGTAGTGATACACATTTTGTTTCTTATTTAATCTAGACTAACTATCAGTTATCACAAACATATCCATTAGATAACTTTGACAAAGTTTTATAGCAATTTCTCGAGGCAGGGACATCAGATAGAACTAATATTGGTCGCGATCAACTCTTAGGTTTCAGTCTATACCCCCTTTCATTTAACCTTAACAGTCTCTTTACTAAGGAGTAAAATTATATCATTTGTCTGTTAAGGCGAGATATCAAGAAAGGTGGAACAAACGCGAAGAATTAGAGAGAGTAAGGTGAGCTCTTAACTTGAACAATTTTTTTAAAATCATATAATTTACGAAAACCCAAAAATGAATGATGATTTAACCGTCGCAGCAAGAATTAATTATCTGTTAAGATCAAATCACGATCCTTGATGTAAGAATTTGTTATTTCTTCATTTTATTCAAAAGAGGTTTAATTCGTTCCTGCACTTTTTCTGTTTAACATAACATTTAGTGTTCCTTTAATTAAAAACTGATATTTGAAAAA
Organism: Eurytemora carolleeae; assembly: GCF_000591075.1. NCBI lineage: Eukaryota > Metazoa > Arthropoda > Copepoda > Calanoida > Temoridae > Eurytemora > Eurytemora carolleeae. The sequence continues at coordinate 357,716 of NW_019396278.1, read as the reverse complement.
TGTTAAACCTAGCTTTGATTTAATCATTTCGCGAGTACGAAATTCCAGGATCACGATCAAATTTTTGCCATGTGAAAATTTTGGAGCACCATCATTTATGGAATGTTTTAGAGATTTAGAAACGAAGAAGGAGATATTCCAACGGAAAATAGAAGAGATTTATCATTCATTAGTTGTTTTTAGAGATTTAGAAAAGAAGAGTGAGGGAAAATAGAAGAGATTTATAATTATTGAATTGTTTAGATATCTAGAAAAGAAGGAGATATTCTGACGAAAAGGATTTATTATTAATGAAATGTTGTGAGATTTAGAATAGAAGAAAGAGATATTCCGATGGAAAATAGAAGAGATTTATAAGTAGTGAATTGTTTAGAGCTTTAGAAAATAAGGAGATATTCCGAAAGATATTCTGACGGAAAAAAGGAGAAATTTATAATTCATGAATTGTTTTACAAGATTAAGAGAAGAAAAAAGAGATATTCCGAAAGATATTCTGACGGAAAAAAGGAGAAATTTATAATTCATGAATTGTTTTACAAGATTAAGAGAAGAAAAAAGAGATATTCCGACGGAAAGTAGAAGAGATTTATCATTTATGAATTGTTTTAGAGATTTAGAAAAGTAGAAGAGATATATCATTTATGAATTGTTTTAGAGATTTATAAAAGTAAAAGGAGAAATTCCGACGGAAAATAAAAGAGATTTATAATTAATGAATTGTTTTAGAGATTTAGAAAAGAAGAAAGAGATATTCCGACGGAAAGTAGAAGAGAGAAGAGCAGATATGCAGAATATGACGGTAGAGGAGAAGGAAGATTTCTTATTTAAACTCAGGTTAGTTCAATCAATTAATCGAACCAACTAATCAAGTCACAAATTTGAGGATTGGGGTCAAATTTAAATCTGATACTAATATCTAATCTGATACTAATATCTGATCTGATACTAATATCTGATCTGATACTAATGTCTGATCTGATACTAATATCTTATATGCACCAGAATGTTGAGACCAGACGCGGATAAGTCCTGGGAGAAGGTGGTTGAGGATGGAGATGAGAAGGATACAGCTTCAGGATGGATCCGGAGAGAAAAAGAGAAGGTTCAACAGAATATGGATTGGAGAGAGAAACTTCGAGAATCTATTAGGTAATTAGATTAATAATGGAATCCATTCTCAGAAATGTAAAAACTGGTCAAAATAATTATGAGGGTTTTAGGTTTACAATTACACCACTCGATCTACAATAAATTGAAGTTAAAAGGTTGAATTGTATGTTTATTCTCTATATCCTTTCAACCTATTAAGCTTTATGAAAATTCTCAACGTTGATTGAATCCTAATAAACCGACCAAATATACAAGCTAAATGTTTACACTTTACAGTGTGAACCAAGACTCAAGTTATGACAGTCTAATAAACAATAAACATGTACACTGTGCATTGTACCAACTTCCCGTTTCACTTCGTAACTGATTTAATAATTAGCAAAATTATTTGCATTGTAACAACGTCAAATACACTTAAGTATTGCCTTAATGGTGTCTGACTGTTCCACAGTTTAATGGTTCTCTCTGCATTTAAAAAATGATAATTATATGAATTAACCTTCATTCCGTAGTAATCCTCTTCAACATGGACTGAAATTAACATATTAAAATTACATCAATAAAAATGTCACAAATTATATGTTAAATATTTTATTCTTTAATTACAAATTGTCACGTTTTGTTATGCATCTTGAGATAAACTATTTCAGTTTATAAAATCGAAAATATAGTTTGATAACATTAAACATTATGCATCTTGAGATAAAATATTTCAGTTTATAAAATCGAAAATATAGTTTGATAACATTAAACATTATGCATCTTGAGATAAACTATTTCAGTTAATAAAATCGAAAATATAGTTTGATAACATTAAACATTATGCATCTTGGGATAAACTATTTCAGTTTATAAAATCGAAAATATAGTTAGATAAAATTAAACATTATGCAGACATAGAATGAAATATTTTTTAAAGATGACTAGCTTGGGAACCCAACGTTGCCCAGGTTATTAATATTTACTCCTGCCGTTTAGCCGCCCTTTGTCGTAAATTACGAATTTAGCTTCAAAACCAAGCTAACAACATTCCCGCAGCTTTCCTGAGTTCCCCAATCAAAATTATATGCAAATCGGTCTAGGGGTTCCTGAGTTATGATCGGACAAACAAACAGACAGATAGTCAAACAGATAATACATCTTTATATATATGTATGGAAGATGAGAATATGATTCTCCTTATTTATTTAAAGAGAGAAAATAGAAGAGGAGGAGAAGATGAATAGAAGAACTTCTACCTCACAATTTAAATATAATAGGGAGGACAGATCAAACAGTTTTCTTCTTTTGCATATTCATATTTTCTCATCTTAGTTGAAAACAATTTGTTTTATTTATCAATTCTTCAGTATACACCTGAACACTTGACAGATTATTTATATTTTCTATTGCGTGGTGAACTTGCAGGCGTAATTTCTAGTGATCCTCCATTATAAGAGGGACATGCCCGATTTACAACTATACCCTTCGTTATCTGATCAATAATGTGGACGATATCGTCGTTTTTCTAGATGAAAAAATGTTTATTATGAAAATGTTCCACACTGTTTTTATAATAGAAATCCACAAGTCACTTTTTAAGAGATCCCACATTTGATTATAATCATTTTAAAATGGACATGCCATTCTAAAAATGGAGGGTCATTTAAGATTACGTGTACACCTTTACTTGATATGAATGTTCTCTAAAATCTACATAATATCTGTAAGTTGAAATAACGTATTTGCAATTTCCTGAAGAAATGTTTAATTTGAAAACATTGTTGTTCCTTGATCAGGACTAGGAACAGAGAAGCTGAAGAAAAAGATCCTTTTCGCCAGGAAAACGTTTAGACAAATTTTTATTAACAATGCATAAAATATGGCAGGTTTTTTGGACCTAGTAAAATTTAGTATTTTATATTCCTCGGGAAATTATTTTTATTTAGTACTGAGACTAGAAATAACACTACAGTAAAAGAGCACCTTAATCTCGATACCTCAGGCCAAATTTAAAGAATTTAAACTGCGTAGCTGAACCGCCAAAAACCGGTTCCAATTGAGCGCGGCTCAAATCTTAAAAAACTAAATACAATTTCAAGTGGAACCAACCATGTTTGAGCCGCGTCTCAAATTCTTTAACTTATGCCTCTGAATTCGGTATTTATTGCATTAACCTTTGATTCGTAACGATTAAGTGCTTAATCCGTAAAGAACAGCTGACTCGTATTTTTGTGATCTCAATGTCCAAGAACAGATTTGTTTGGCTTCTGATTGGTCGCTGCTTAAACATCTCCAGAGAACTCCTTACGAAAATACTGAATTCATTTATAATCTTTTTGAAGAGATCAACATTCTACAATACTGAAGCTCCGATCTCAGTTTCAGTTACCTTCATAAAATTGTTTTTTGTTTTTTTTTAATAGTTTACCCAAGATAATTATATTTTAAACGTGTTCTGTGTCAGACTTCTACTGAAAGAAACACAACGGGTTCGGATGAAAATCGGTCAGAGGACGCTTATCAGGAGTTGGACGAAGATCCGCTGATGAAAGGAATTCGTCAGGACGACCCAACCAACTTCACAGACTTTGTGTCCCAGGGGTACACGAGGTCAAGGGACACCTTGGAGGAGATGAAAACCTCTAGGCCGTTCACCTACCACCAGCAGAGCGTTAAGCATGGTATCCTCCATCAGGCGGAGGTCGGGCTACCCCGGTGGGTCATAGTCTCCGCTTTAACCGTTATCACACTCCTTGTGTTCTCCGAGGTTGTGTTTGTAGATCAGCTAGATAAACCTGTTGAAGGAAACCAACGTGATAAAAGATAACTTGTTATTTATAAATTTGATTTACTTTATGTAATTAGAAGAATATACGTGCCATTGTTAAACTAAATTTCACTATTTTTAAAGAGAAATATTTCAGAATTTTAGATAACAAAATGATTTTTTATTATTTTTAAAATTTGTGGTGTGGTATTAAGAGTGAATATTTGAAAAGAAAGTTTTTCATTTTTACTTTTTTGAATGCAGTTTATTAAACCAAATTAGTTGAAATTTGTTGAGGGTACACCCATGGATCCTTTTCAGATAAAAGTGTTGTGGAAAGACTTCGTAAATATAAAATATGTACTGGAGTTAATGAACTAAAATATGTACTGGAGATGTACTGGAGTTGATGAACTAAAATATGTACTGGAGTTGATGAACTAAAATATGTACTGGAGTTGATGAACTAAAATATGTACTGGAGTTGATGAACTAAAATATGTACTGGAGTTGATGAACTAAAATATGTACTGGAGTTGATGAACTAAAATATGTACTGGAGTTGATAAACTAAAATATGAATGCACTAATGGTCCAATCTTTCAAGATATTGCCAAATACTTTATTACAGAGGTTTTTTATTTATCTCCTTCTCAAACACTTTATTTTGTCTCTTGCTTCACTGAATAAATTAATTAATTACTTACTTATAACTTCCGTACACACTTACAAGGTAGGTATAACCAAGCTCTTTGCTAATTTGTCCACGGTCACAAGTATGTTAAAGGGTAAGGAGGTCTGGTAACAGTTCAAAGTTAGACCGGATGAAAGTTAATAAACATTTTAATGTGTCTTGAAATCTTTTAAATATGACGATTCTAAGTTTCAATTAAGTTTTCTTCCTGTAATTTTATAGAATTTTAATGGCTTATTTACTGGCTAAGAAATAAAGACGTTTACAGTTGAAGGGAAGGATAAATGTTAGGAAACAGACTCGAATTCACATCCTTACTAGGACATCATGCATGTACCTTAATCAAAATTTAGACAAATTCAATCTCTGAAGTGAGTCTTAAATCGTCTTGTCGGTTTTCAAAATACAGTCTTACTGATATGTATCGTTAAGATAAAAAAATATATAATATTGATATTTGGTTTGCAGATAATTTTGTGTTTTATTAAAGTAAGCCTAATTTCAAGAGAAATTCAAGTTAGAGAGAATTCTAATGGACATCAATTTTTTAATGAATAATAAGCTTTAAGGGACTCCGCGAAGTTTTTAGTGACGCTTTATGCAAAGATGACAATGTCCGATTCACAACGATACCCTTGAAACTGTTATCCAATTAATAATGTGGATGATAAATTGTTGTTTTTCTAGGTTTAAAAGTATTAACTCTGATTTTTATAAACCTTAGATGGAATTTAAAGAATTCGAGCCGCGGTTTAAATCCACCAAAACCCAGTTTAAATTAAGCGCCGGCTTAAATTTTGAAACATTTGATACAATTTTAAGTGGAACCAACCATATTTAAACCGCGGCTTAAATTTAAACCGCCGCTCAAATTTTTTAAATTCGGCTACATTAGCCTAATTCGTTCTTGGATCAGCCAAATCATTTAATGGTTTGTAACGGGCATCTCTTCATTAAGTAGGTCGAAATCTGGAAGAAAAAATTAGTTAATAAATAAAAAGACATGATAACATTCTTGAGTTTTCTACACAATTTGATTTAACTGGTTTACCATGTGGTTACATAAACAGTATTATACATATGATATAGTTCACTTAGTTTATCGATTTTTTTTAAATACCTTGCTTTAGAAAACCTTTAATTCGAACGAGCAAGTGACAAAATTTGTTTTTAATCCTTGTTTAAATTGCAATTCTGTTGGGACACCCTATAGTTAATATAGAGAAGGAATTGGATTACATCTATGTTTAATCTTGGTGTAATACATATTTGGAACGCCCGCATTCTCTTAACTTGTTTTACTTGTATGTTATGCGAAGGAATGTTGAAATCAGAGATGGAATTTAATGAATTTGATCCGCGGTTTAAATCCGCCAAAACCCGGTTGGTTGAAATGTTGAAATCAGGGCTTTCTTAGAAAGCCGAGAAAACCGACCTGATATGGTGGGGTCCTTAGAAGCTCTGTCTGATAAATTATGAATTTATAGTTATCAAATTATATTGTTTTGTAAACAGATGATTTGTAATTGTGGTTTCTCTACAAAAGAGATTTGCGCTCTTCTACTGCAGGAGAACAGACAGGAATTATCAGAACTAATACTTTTCAACCTAGAAAAACAACAATATTTTCCACATTATTGATCAGATAAAGGCTTTAAAGATTTCATTGTGCATTGTCACTAGCATCTTTGCATCAAGGGTTTCAAGATCTCTTGAGATTATGTTTACTGTTTCTTTTACAAATAAATGTTATTATAAAAATAATTAGTTAAACATATAATTGCAAAGGATAAGACTGTAATGAGAACCTGGAACTAACCGGATTCCTGTTGACTATGTTTCCTTTTTTATTTAAATCATTTACAAATAACTACAATATTCTGGTTGGAAAAATATCGTTAACCAGCAAAAAGTTATCTTTTTAACCCTGTACTCCACAAATTCAACGGTACAGTGAGAATGAGAGAACATATTGGTTACATTAGAAATCTCCATACAAACCAGCCTACAGGAGAACATTTTAACCTTCCTGGACATGAACTCTACCATCTAAAAGTTAGCGTTCTAGAGAAGGTTTGGGACCACGGAAGAAGTTTACTTGAAGTACGAGAATCTAAATACATCAGAGATTTTATGACTGAACTCAGAGGAATGAACAGAAAAAAAATAGTTTTATTTAATTGTTAACTGTAATTCAGTATGTTTTTAAAAAAGAGTTTTTTTATGTCCAATTCTTTAAAAGGTTTTAAATACCCCTCCTTAAACAAGCCGTTCCCCTCCCCCTCCCCCGACTCACGCAAAAGTTCGTTAATTAGATCGACCCCCACCCCAACTCTATATTCATCACACATCTACACAGTTTGTTTTTAATCTTTGTGAAGAAACAATCTCAAGGAATAATAATTGTCTTAAAACATTTTTTTAGAAAGTACGTGAATATTTGCAAATTATCTTTTTTCCATCTCATAATCTCAGTTCTTTTCCCTTATGTCCATTTGACAGCCCAAATTTTTATTTTAAATAATCTTTTTGTTTGTTTATCTTCTTGTGATTTTTACATTTTTTCATTTTTTTTTATCGATTTTGATGGTTATTATATCGTTAGAACTGACGAGGGTCAACCCAGACCGAAATATATTTTCAATAAATGTGGAACTAACATCTACTTTTATACTCTACAGAGGTTTAGTCCATCACCATCACTGAATTTTAAGTGTAACCTTAATTTAAGTAAAACATCTTTCTTTTCAAGATGGCAAAAGACAGAACTTTAGAAGTAAGTTATTTCAACCAGTATATGCAGGAGGACATGTTGATCCGATGCAGGTTGGAGAACTACTACAGGATTTCTCCGGGAGAATATCTTTTTTCCCCGTATTTTCTCCTATAATTTCAAGAATTCCTAGTTTGCATTTAATGAGAAATTCCCACAAAGGATGAGACTTCAGAGACGATTGTACGGAATTTGTTAAGTCCATTTCTTTACATTTAGGGTTCTGTTTAGGCCTGAACTGGAAATCTGTGCTAAATCATTTAGCAAAGCATTACTCAATTAAGTACAGAAACCAAAAAGCAAGCTTCAAATAGTCATATTTTATGAATTTTTGGTATTCTTTACAGTCTCATCCTATGTGGGTAACCCTGTACATTTATTTAATATCTTTAAATTTATTTTAAAGAAAATAAAATTAATTATACCTCTTCATTTTGCAATCTTGAACGTGTCCAAAGAGGGAGGAAATCCTCGGACGCCATGAGCCTTGAAACACGAGCCTCCCAGATTTGCAAGGCAGACCGAGCCTCCACTATGCAGACCGTGCCTCCACTATGCGGTGAACGAGTCTCCACAATACAGAACAACTTTTTTTAAATCTTGGTTTTAATGTGTAATGAAAAATGTTAACAATTTTTTTTTGACGTAGTGGCATAAGAATTTTACTAAAGATTAGATTTACTTTTTGATTGTCATGATTATAAACATATATGGACTCATAAAGTGGTTTATAAGATTTATACTAAAACTTTAAACATTTCTTACGCAGAAAGGAAGATATTTGGAGAAATATTTCTGGATTAAATTTAGTTTGTTTTGTTGTAATCTTTGATTTAAACAATATGGTTTTTTGAAAAATATTAAGATCTAAAAAAATTATACAAATTTTCTAGATTTAATTTGAACTACAAAAAAAGGTAATGCTGAAATCAAAGATTATAAAAGATGAAATAAAATCCAATTCATATTTTTTTCTCTAAATATTTTTCTTTTTATGCAAAGAATGTTTAAAGTTTTTATATACCACTTTATTAATCATAATTAGGAACTATTTATGATAATTGATAAATACTTCTCATCTTTGAGAAACCACTCATGCCACTATGTCAAGTAAAAAATTGTTTTCATTTTTCATTACACATAAAAACCAAGATTTNTAGTGGAGGCTCGGTCTGCCTAGAAAATCTGGGAGGCTCGTGGCTGCATAGCGGAGGTTCATGGAGTCCGAGGGTTCCCTCCCTCTTCCAAATGCATCTCCTCATTCTAATTCAGACAAAATCGGATTTTTAACACGCACACAAATCTAAATTGGTTGTCACAAAGTGGGCCAGTGAAATATGCAAAGAGTCCGAATAAGAAAATATAGAAAATTGACCGATATGAAAAAAATGTGAATACTCATTTCTCACCCAATGCCCAATTTTCAATATTTTTTTTATTCTCCAAATTGTTTTGAGCTCCGGTATTCAAGATGGGTTTTACTGCTATTTCACATTTTTATTATTGAACCGCATTTGAGGCAGGCCTGTTTGAATTTTGGGAAAATTGCAATTTATAAACATTCCCGTTAGGATTCCAAGTAGAATACCATATTTTACTTTACTTCTCACCATGCAATATTGTTTAAAATAAATAAGAAAATAAAGCTTGAATATTTTTATTCAATAATAATCACTTGAACATTTTAACATTAAACCAATAAGATTTAGAATATAGTGTAGACTGTTGACTGTAGACAGTACAAGTTCAAATCAGAAAAAGTTAAGAAAGGCAAAATAGCAATTCAACCCCTCATTTGAACAGGATTGCTGAGGGAGGAAGGAAATGAGATAGTTAAATATGCTTTAATAGCTTAGTAAAAATTGAAAAAGATTTATGTTGAAAAAAAAATTTTATTTTTTTCTGTTGAAGTAAACTTTTAATCCATATAATCTTGAGAGGAGGGAGGATTCTTGAAAGTTAGGATTAAAGAAATTACTAGAGCTCTTGATCGACAGGNGGATTAGTTAGAAGGGGGGGGGATACAAGGAGCAAAATACAACATATTGTCAAAGTTATTGATAAAAGAAAAAACATTCTTTTGACTGTGCAATAGAATTTACATTAAAGTACATTCTTAGGGGTCAAATAACTTTGTAGTACATTTGAAAACTTTACAAAGGACTTGTAAAGAACAAAATGTTTCGTAGTACAAAGTACATTATGAAATAAGACGTGCTTCGTGTACAAATACTTATGTATTTATAAAGTACTGAAGTACTTCACGAAGCACACATTATTATGTACAAATACAGTGTGAATTAAGTACAAAGTACAGAGTGAATTACGGCATTTCAAAATTAAAATAGATAAAAGAACACAAACATACTGTTGTTTTCTTTTATTAATAAGAAATGCTTTTTCTATTCGCAGATTTTAAAACACGAAGAATAAAGTTGAAGAAAAAGAAGATTTTTGTTAATTTCTTTGTGATCCGGTTTAACTCATGGTTGGTAAAGAAAATTTGTAAGCAAAAAAGTTTGTTCACAACCCATATCAACCGGTTTTGACCATATTTAGACGACTTTTATTATGTTAAATCTGAGTCTGATGCAGTCAATTTAAATCCTTTTATTGTCCTGCGAAATAGAGCTTAAAATGGGGCCCGCACAAGTTAGTACACATTTTGCATGTAGCTTGTATAGTGCAACAGTACGGTATGTGCAGTACAGTACAACGTACTGCGGAAGTGAAAAGGTTTGTTTAAGTACGTATTAAAATCACAATAATCACTGTTCGATAGGAAAAAATTAGGGTTTATAAAAAGTGTCACAGTTGACAGCTTTCAGTTGGGAGGGGGGGGGGGGGCACAGCAGGGGTCTGCGTTCAGTAATTTCAGTGCAAGAAAAAGAGGGGGGGCAAATATGATTGCCTTTGTCATTTTTACAGTGCAATGTCATTACCATTTTTAACTTAAATAAATAAATTAATTAACTAATTAAAAGCTTTGGGTTTAAATATTTTGTCTGTCGATTATTGACCAGGGGTTAGAGTTGGCCTGAAGCATTTTAGGACGTTTTATAAAGGACAAGAATAGGCTAAATATGTCCTTTATTTGATGTGTCTGAACACAAGATGCTTCTTTATAAGTTTTCCCTCAGCTCCCAATTATCTAAAGAAAAATATCAAAATCATCCAATATATGAATAACAAAAAAAAGAATGAAAAAAAGGTAAAAGAGATAAAAGAAGAGTCAAACGGTAAAAGAGATAAAAAAGAATAAAACGGTAAAAGAGATAAAAGAAGAATTGAACGGTAAAAGAGATAAAAGAAGAATAAAAAGGGAAAAGAGATAAAAGAAGATTAAAAAGGGAAAAGAGATAAAAGAAGATTAAAACGGTAAAAGAGATAAAAGAAGAATAAAACGGTAAAAGAGATAAAAGAAGAATAAAACGGTAAAAGATATAAAATAAAAATAAAAAGGGAAAAGAGATAAAAAAGAATAAAACAATAAAAGAGATAAAAGAAGAATAATACGGTAAAACCAAACTAAAGAGGAGAATATACATGCAAATGAACATAAATAAAATATAAAATAAAAATACAACAATAAAAGACTTAAAAAATTGAAATAAAAAAACTTAAAACAACCTTAGTCTTACTTCTGCATTGGGCAATTCTCTTTCAGCACTGCTCTCTCTAAAGCAATATAAAATCAGGATTTTTATTTAAAAGTCTTGTAAATTTGGTAATGTATGAACACTTTAAATTTCACTTTTACTATAGCCAATCTTACATATAAGAATACATAACAAGAGCGCATGATATGTCGTCTTTAAATATATTTACAGGGTTACCCACAAAGGATGAGACTTCAGAGACGACTGCACGGAATTTATTAAGTCTTTGTTCTTTAATTTATGATTTCTCGTAATTGTCAGCTAATCTCTTCAATTAGTTTCTCATTTATAGAGGCAGAAAGCCAAGTTCATTCAATATATTTGAAGAGCTATAGGTGGTCATTACAGTGTCGTCCTTTGTGGCTAACCCTGAACTTTTGTATAAATCGAGTGTTCTATATCAAACCCTTCTTTAGAATCAAAATGATTATAATGCAATCTTTGGACTTAAGAATAGTTTATGTCAAGTTATGATTCAAAAATATTATTCTCAAAAAATTGACTGTTTAACTCAGAACAATCTAAGAACCCCTAAATAAAGGACAAAATGTCTCTGATAAAAGTACAAATAAAATGTTAAGATTATTGTTAGAAATATATTCTTGTCGGAACATCGGGCAGAAAAGTTATTTATTCAATTTTTAAAATTTAAAAAATCTTTTTCCAAAAATTCTTCTTGTAGTCAGCATATTTGATATTTAGTCCTATCATATTATTGTATTCTTCATTAATGCAAACTTTAAATATTTTTAAATATTGAAGATCTAACGGGAATGAAAAATTGGACATTAATTTTTTCCATTCTTTTTCATACTTATTACCTAAAAAAAATCATTTCCCCACTTCAGTGAATACAATTCTAAAATATCTAAGTTCTGGTGAAATAATATAATTTTCAAAAGAGGGGGGATATACATCCCTGGCAAAATTATCGTAAGGGGAATGATTGCATATTTCAAATCTCCATAATTTTACAATTTTTGGAATTCAAAACAAAAGAGAATCTTACAGATATGCTTCAGAATCATCTTTCTCGTGAATAGCTAGTTTTGTAAATCATGAATATTTTCTGTAAATTATTATACTGCTGTTTTCAGGCGCGTAGTGGAGGGGGGGCGGTACCCCTGTGCCCCCTCTTGACATGCACCCCCATTTTATGATTATTTCTCAAATTCTTTCTTGTGCCTTAATCTTATTTACAATATTTTTTTCGCGGGGTTTCATTTAAAATGATTGGTAATTATGGTCAGATGACTAATAGTCAGCTTTCAGGTAGATTAATATAGATTTTAAACTTTATTTTTTCTTAATACCGGTTTTTTAGGGGGGGTACACAGTAACCGTTAGGGGGGTGCTTACGCGCGCCAAAAGTGCACATCCCCCCTAGGATAAACCTCCACTACGCGCCTGGTTGTTTTTCATGTATACATTCAATAAGATTTATTTGGTTTCTGATTTCAAAAGAAATCGAGCCTTATTTTATAATCCCTATATCTATGCAACCCATTATCGTAGACCGTAGATATTTCAAACTGTGAATTCTGTTTGTTCTAATAATTTTTATTATAAAATACTGGTATGCTTACATCATCAGGCCGGTTGGAAAGATATAGGATAAGTATCTTTGAGTTTGTGGCATTATTTGTAAACTGTATTTTAGATTGGTAAAAAAATCTTCTATATTATATGTTGGCTTCCAAACCTGGATAATCTCGGTAAATGAATTAATAAACGTGCTTTGCTTATTTAATTAGAATGTCTGGAATCCCTCCATGGAAATATTTCGGAAAATTCTAATAAATACCAGAACAGAATTATAAAATAACAAAATAAGAATGAGGAAACAAAATAGTTATTTTTTTGCGAAGGTGTTTTTTTTAAATGCATAAAATTCTGTAAATTTTGTAATATCCATTCCACTCTAGCTTTTTTTATGACATTTAGATTAGTATTCGTTTATTGACATACAAAACGTCTAATTTTCCCAATGGTTCTTTAAGAAACACCCTGGAATTATATATATCAACATTAGTTCAGTTTTTATGGGTTGAATGCATAGAGATAAAGTCTTTTACAGTTAATCTTAACAATCTTTAAATTTAAACTTCACATAAATAATGTCCATATGCTCCATGCACAATCTGTATTGCTTTAATCGCTATATTCAAAATTTCATTGTTTTATCACATTCTCTAAATAGGATAATACAGCGCTCAAAATATAAACAAATATTTAACCACAAAATCCTACAATTTATCTTCTTCTTTTTAGTTTAAAAATCGATAATACTATTTTTTCCTTGTAAAAATGCTTTTTAACTTTAATTTTGTCTTAGAATATCTATTTTGTATTACTCCCCCCTACCCTAATAATAATATTATAATATTATGATAATATTTCACCCCTTGTAAACAATAAGAATTTTTTTACCTTGATGTTTTACTGCTGAGTGCTAGCAGCTTCATCTGCCTGCTGACCGCTATCGCGTTGTATGCTTGCTAAACATATAAGGTCAAGTTAGATATTTAAATAACAACGTATCTTTTTAATTAAAGAACTTTCTGTGTAATTTTAGCGATGGCTAAGAAACCGTCGTTTTTCCAACTAAAAGCGACAATTATCGACCAATGTTTTTTTCAATTCTACAAATTAGGAAATGCAATTTTACAAAAGCCACGTGAGTAATTTATTTTTAGTTAAATGTTTAAATGCTTGGAACGATTTTAAATCTTCAGAGAGCAGACCACAATTTAGAAATTTAAAAAAGGGCTTCTGGGCTGTACATTTTTTCAGTCATCTAGGATAAACCCATATTAATTTTCTTTGGGTTGGATTCCCAAAATGTACTTTTTAAAAACTATTTTAGAGAATTGATCAATAAATATATTTTCTGTAAGATCTCAACATAATTAAAATTGATGAATAAATAATTTTTGAACGATCTAAATATAATTAAAATTGATCAATAAATAACTGCTGCATATTCAATTTTACACCACCATGCTCCCATGCATGCATGCATTAAATATCCAAACTTAAAAAATTTATCATGCAGAACTAACATAATTCTAAACCATCTTAAATAACACTAAAGAGGGGGTTTCCGAGAAATATAAGGAAGTATAGAATAAACCATAATAAAATCTCACTTTCAAGACCCCAAAAAAATGCTTCTCTTTTTGGAGGCTTAGTTGTTCATGCTAGATAATTTTAGAAATCATGCAATACATTTTTATTTGAATTTTCTTTTACAGATAAATCGGATAGGTGTAAAAGTAGTGTTGGTTAATTGATATTTGTTCTATTAATATTTATCATATACCCTGTTCTTGTAACTTCCCTAGATAGATAAAACTGATAGTTTTCAAACAGACAGAGGTATTTTAATGGCTTACCAAAACCCTTTTAGAATTGTTAGGAGTCAAGTTTCAAATATTCCACTCAAATATTATTTTCTTCAGTTGTAAGAATATTGTATGTCCTAGGTCTGCAGGAAAGCTGGCAGTTCTCAAAATATTTACAAGGTTTTAAACAGCAAAAAAGTTGATCCCAATAAACAAATCCTCCTTTGCTCTGCTTGCCTATAGTGCCTACGCCCTTAATTCCAAACCCTTTAGCTAAAAGTTACCAATACACAAATTGTCAATATTGATGTATTTGATAGCTTTAGAGGGAGCTCTGGGAATCTACATTACATTTTTCACCAAATATTCATATTATGGATACAGTGTGTCATATTAAAAAGTATCATTAATTGTATCCTAAATAATGCTGTTTTTAGTAGGACACACTGTATTACCTCTTACCGGTTCAAATCTTTGATTTTTTTTAAAGAATAATGAGATTTTTACGACCGACGACGCCTCAAAACTATTTGACAAATTTTAAAGAACCAAAAGTAAATCTACGTTTTTTCATATATTTCTTTTTTTAATTTACTGGAATTGTCGCAAACATTGGTTTTATCATGAAACCATTATATTATCCTTTCACAAAAATTAAACTTTTTTACCAAACTAAAGGGCGACTTTAAAAAATGTATAGAACGGAATTTCTTTTACGAAATTCCGATTTAATTGGAACATTTTTTCCTGCTAGATAGATAGATACAATATATTTATACAATTATCTTCAGGCTAAATGAACTCAACAAAACCAGAATAAGGATTAGAACTCGAGTACTTACACTAGGGTTCAGAACGGTATGGTTTGGTATTTAAAAGGCTAATTCGGCTCAATCGGATCAAAATGTCATGTATAAAATAAATTGGATGTTGTTTAAAACGGAAACGACATTTTGATTTTATTATTTTTAAACCACCTTGGTAGCACTCTCCCTTTAAAAATATTTCGAATTAAAAGTTGAGAATAAATACAATAAACTACACAATTTCATAATTTAAAAGCAAATATGAAATTTGAAAGTTAATATCGAACAAACTTTAAATATTTTAATCACTCAACTAAACTTGGGGATTAAATTTCAAAGTTCTGAAAATTTTGGAATGATTATCATGTTATTTTTAATTCCTTTCATTAATCCTTCAACAAGCAATTACAAAAAAATGCGCAATTTCCTGATGTACAAACCCCCTGAAATAACATAACTTGCAAAACTGGACCTCTTGTGGCCACTTCTAAAACCTCGGGCAAAGTTTATTTCCTATAAAAGGGACTGTAGCTTAAATTAAAGTGACCTTTTAGTTAAATTTTCATATGATAATTGAAGACAGAGAACTCAGAGTATTATCTCTGAAATGGTGTTTATAAAAGAAAAAAAAATTGGAGTGTACGTTAGCGTAATGTATGAACTCAAAGCGGACGATGTCATATTTATTCCAGGAAAATCTAGAATATTCTTTGTCCAACGGGGTTTTCAACAATTTAAATGTGAATATTTATATTCTGCCACTTCTATAAAGTTAATTTTAATATTCATTTCATTAAAAACTGCTGCAAACAAAGTGTTCAACAAGTACAAGCGTTTCTGTAGAAAATAAGGAAAAGTATCTCGATCCTTCATCAGTCAAAGGGTTACAGAGTACAGTTGTGAATCGTGGCTGCCCCTCTTTACATATACGGTTACTTAAAAATACGCTTTCAGTCCCTTTAAGTGGTAGAATTAACTATCTAGGATGCGTGTTCCTTTTTAAATTATTATTTACATATTTTTACTCCGCAGGCAAATTGGTTTTAAATCTTCAAAAGTCTTTGCCTGCGGTAATGTGTGGACTTATAGAGGGAAGGGATGTGTGTCTTCTCATCCGACCTCGAGGAAACGTATCTTAAGGGTTCTAGACATCTGGATTTCCGAGAAAACAATTATATTT
Organism: Eurytemora carolleeae; assembly: GCF_000591075.1. Classification (NCBI taxonomy): domain Eukaryota; kingdom Metazoa; phylum Arthropoda; class Copepoda; order Calanoida; family Temoridae; genus Eurytemora; species Eurytemora carolleeae. The sequence goes on along the minus strand of NW_019396278.1, from coordinate 341,401 downwards.
CTACTCTTGAACCAGAATTAACTGGAAAACTTATTTTGAAAACGGAATTCGTTGACTTTTGACACAATTTTGTATTCCAGATGGAATCTACTAGATAAATAGGTTTGTTTCCTTGAGGTAGATTTACATCAAGTGGCATCATATTAGATCCGCTTTTTAGCATTCTAGGTTTTTGTCTTTTAAAGGCTTTGAGAAAAATCGACATGTTTGATTTTATTACACAATGTAGGTTGTTAACTTAGGTAGATAAATAATGTTTCTAAACGATAACAAACAATTGGTTATATATGCTTTCTCTAGTCTTATATATTTTGACGGTGCTTACATTTTGCAAAATGGAAAAAATAAACTTGATAAGAAATCAATTTTTAAAATAAGCTTATTTTTAAATTATACTGAGGAGTCCCTTGCAGCTTACGAAAACAATTTAAACCTAGAATATTTAAAAAAGGATGAAATATTGACTTAACATTTAATCTTTAAGCGCAAAATCTGTTGTGTACCAATTTAATTTGTGTTTTAGAATATTAAACTAAAGAAGTAAAAGTCTAAAACCATTTCTTATATGTAGTTAACGCAAATAATATTTCATGTTAAAATAGCATATGCACAAATTTTACCACTTAAAGTATAATTTTCTGGTTCTATGAGATAGTTAAGCACACATATACTGAAGGAATTTAATTGCCAACGCGTCGCAATTCGTTTTTGTCATGGAATTTTAAATGATGATTTAAATGCGTTAAATGTATTCATGTTTTTTTTTAAATATGATCAAATCAGTATTTGAAAACAAAGGAGTATTTGTTATAAGTTGAAAATATTAATCAAAGTTAAAAATGAAATATTTATGGTAAAAACTTTGAAGAAAACTTCGAAAGTGACGAAAATTAAATTTCCCCTAGTTGATTGCAATACAGATCTAAATGATTTGCATTGAATATTGTACTTTTCCAGAATAGCATCATACTAATTTCGTTGAGAAGGATTTTTTTACCAGTAATTTATAACTTCCAAGTTTTTTCTACCCTTGACATTTTTAAAAAATGTGGCAATTTTTTTTAAATCATGATAAAGTGAATAAAAAGTATAGAATTTAAAGCAATATACATATTTCAAGGATAAAAGCTAATTCCTTAACTAATAATTTCTCTGTTCATACAAAACTGTGTGTTTAAAGGGACTGTGAGCGTAAATTTTAGTGACCAGCTCCATACAAAGATGGGAATGACTTGCGCATTTCTACTGCAGGAAAACATTAGGATAGATCAGAATTAAACCATTTTGAACCTAGAAAAACGACAACACCTTCCACATTATTGATTAGATAAAGGTTTCAAGGTTAATCGGACATTGTCATCTTTGCATGAAGAGTCATGTGAAATTAAGCTTCCAAGTCATTTTTCTTTAGTTTACTGTTAGGTAAGTGTAGGCCGGGGTAAAACTACAAAAGTGCAACATTTATTCTATTTAAAATCTGGCCTCAAAAAGAGAAGACCTACTATACAGTGCCAGGGAGATATATTTTACAAGAGTAATTCTTTAGATTAACATCCTTTAGTGTTATCCGTTCACCTGCAGGGGCCATTGCATCCTGTTCTGTTATAGAACAGTTCTCATTTGCAAGAACCGGTTTAGCTCCTGCTTGAACCGGTTTCTGTGGGAGAAGTTGGTTGCTAGATAGAGCCATTCTCTGCATCTTATGCACCAACACAATCGCATGCATTAGTTGCTAAATAAAACCAGGTGTAATTGCTTTCTCAACTTTACACCTTTTGCTGCACCAAAAAAAATGAGAAGACAAAAATGTTAAATAAATATTTTAGACAAAAATGTTTTTATTCATAGTTTTGAATTTGAAATTTTGATAAACGAAGGATAAAAGGACATGGAAACACCCACAATGAGCATACATTTAGATTACGAAGAAATAATTTAGGATAACCTAACTTAATAAAATAGAGGCAACTGCCAAACACTACCAAATATAGAGCTGAGTAGGCGTTTTATAGATATACAAGTCTAATTTAAGTGTTTCAAAATCTTTTGTATGCAAAAGTAAAAATGATTAAAAAATGACCCTCCATGCATGGATGGCAATGCCTGATTTACAACGGTACCCTTGAAATTTTGGTCTTATCAAAAGTATTTTGTTCTGGCTTGAAAAGTGCTTATTTCTAAAAGTTTCTTCATTACTTCTTATAAACAAGAAATTCGCGAGCCAATTTCGCAGAGAAACCGCAATTGAAAATGAACAGTTTAAAGAAACAAAAACATGGATATCTAATTCATACTTGATCAGACAAAGCTTTTATGGGTACTGCTGTAAAACAGGCATTGCCATCTTTGCACGGAGGGTCAGTTGAAATTGCGCTTATAGCCCCTTATATGACCTCTGGTTTCCATCACCTATTGTAATACATTGCGTATATAGTGTTCAATGCCACTCTATGTATACAATAACAACAATCAAATTATTAAAATTTGGAGAAATGTAAACAAAAGAGGATTTAAGAAAAATGGAGATACACCCCTGATGATAATTATTTCAAGACTTGAATTTTACGTGACTGAAGCTTATTGCAAATCATCTATTTAATTTACATTTCTCCGTTTAAAATTTAATCATGCTGTTTAAAAACTACGAAAACAACAACCGTCAAAGCTTTAAGAACACCAAAACATCAGATTTCAAACATGTCCTTTAATAAATTATTCCATCACCAAAATATTGTCTCCAATAGAAAAAAAAATATATAAAAAAGATTAAATGTTGTGCAACTAAATTGCAAATGCTCAGTGCCATATTGTTTTAAGCACTCCTACTTACCCGCCATCTGGACTTGGCGAAGTTTTTCTTCAGCTGTTCTGACACAGTTGCATGGATATTCCTCTCAGACTGAGAACCGGTTATCCATTTGTGTTGCAGGGACAGACTGAAACATAAAATGATAAAAAGGAAAGTAAATATTGAGAATATGGAAGGTTAGGCTTTATGTGGCTCAGAAAAAAATGTTTTCCTGGTTTTTGTTTCATAAAGATATAGATTGGAATTCTATTTGATTGTGCAATTTTAAACTTGGCATTAGAAGAATAATTTATTTTTATAATTTTTATTATTAAAACTTCAATTCTATATTTTTATACAACAAATGTTATTTTAGTCCCCCCCCCCCCCTTTTATATAGCCAAGAAGGGGGAGTGGGAATCTTAAAATAGAAGCTTGGCTGATTGCATGTAATCATTTGATAATTATATCAGCTATAGAGGAGAAAGTTTCAAAACTTTTTCAAGAAAGTTCTTTAACTTTATAGACGCAGTGGTTGTAGACATTAAAGAAATGTGAAGTCAAAAATTAAAGGTTAGCTTAAAGCTTGAGAATAAAAAGTTTATTTTGGAACAGAGGGCAGAGGGATGATAAATAACGAAAAGATGAAAAACAGGAAGGAAGAATTGATGACCAGATTTTGGAACCATTTTTGCATTAAACGTGAATGGAAAAATAATTAACAGCTATAAACATAAACGGAACGGTTTTTTTTAAAACGGTGAATTTCGTTAAGAAGAAGAATAAACATAGGTAAACTTTTATAGTGCCGTTAATTCTACAAATATAATCAAAACGATTTCATGAAACGTTAACGAATATAGTTAAACTGCTATTGCCGTTAATACTCTGGTAGACCGTTAACGGTCTGCGCCGTTAACGTTAATGTAAAACCTTAACTCGCGGTTATTTAAAAAAAAGACGGTCTAAATGCCGTTAACGAACGAACTTGCCGTTCTTAATTTTAAAATTAACGGCTACTTAAATTTTACTTATTTAACAGTTGGAACTAACAGTTAACGGAACGACTTGAAAAAGTTGGAACGTGCCCAGGCCTAGCCATGCAACCTTTTTTCCTGTTGTATAAAAAATCTCAAATAATTCGCAGATTTTCTAGTTCTCATTGGCGGATTTCTAAACATGTTAACAAACAGATCAGCCAAATATAAATATAAAGATGAAAAAGCACATGGTATTGATGACAATTTGATCAACAGGCGACAGCGTTACTTACTCGCATGTTAGACGTTGTTCCACATTAACACACATCAGGTTTCTGATGAAGTCCTTGGCGTCGTCACTGATGTCATCCCAGTAGGGGGAATCAAACTCAAATTCTCCTTTACAAAAAAACATTGAAATTAGATACTTAAACATTTTTTTAAATGGCACAAATGCATTGATTTAAAATTTATCTTTTTAGAGTTTTGGATATATCAGGTAATTTTTAAAGCGTAACAGAAATGCCGTGAATTGGAGGTACTCCTGAACAACGTTTTAAAAATCTAACTTATTCTAAATCTTAATCTAAAACTTAATCTAAATTATGTTCAATTAAATTTATGATCTTACAGAATATTTTTTTCAAATATCCTTGAAATTTCACCATTTGAAATCTGTATAAAGGTTTGGCTCGTTTGTGAACAGACCCATTTCACTTAGTTTGTGATTTAATAAGTGTCTATTTGCTTTGTAAAACATGAAATATACACTTTAAGTATTGCTAAAAAGTCGTCTTTATATTTCAGAGTTTTCTGGTCATCACTGTATGTTCTCAACACAGAAAACTAAAATTGGGAAATTTCATTTCCCCTGCTTGAGATATGATAACTAAACATCTTTCTTTCCTTAACATAATATCAAATATGTTTGCTTCCCTTGACAAACAAACTTACAAATATGTTCCTTAGGTTGACATAATATCTACAATAATTTCCTTTCATTGATATAACAACTAAACAATTTCCTTTCCTTGGTATAATAACTACAATAATTTACTTCCATTGACATAATAAGTACAATAATTTCCTTTCTTAAATAATAATTTTACCTTTCAGAATTTGAGCAAATAAATTTGCATCATTTTCATCATAAAACGGAGGGTATCCACACAAAAGGATATAGGAAATAACACCTAGAGAATAAAAAATTAATGCAGATTTATATTGATGATTGAAAATAAAACATCGATAATGATGATACCTATACTCCAGACATCCACAGCTTTTCCGTAGGGTTTCTGGGCCAACACCTCTGGAGCAACGTAGCCTGTCGGTCAAACCATGTTAAAACATTTCCAAGATGCACTGTTATGGAAAAAAATCTTGGACAATGTTGCAAAAGGTTAAAATTTTCAGAAACGTGCATATCATGTACGTCATCCTTTCTGATAATCAATCATTTTTGTCTTAAACACTTTATTAAACCCAACCAGTATTTGTTCAGTGCAGTGCATTGAGGAGTTAGGAATTTGAGAAGAATATTAATATGTGAAAATAGTGAAGGGTGAAGTTTTATTGGTTTTAAACTCGTTAAAACTAGTATTAAACTTCAAGTTTCCAACTTTTTCTCCAGCTTGTCATAAACCGCTTTTAAACTGGTTCCTGGTGTTCCACATGCTGTTGCCATGACACCACTGTCCTCCATCTTGGATAGACCGAAATCACTGATCATGATTTTGCTGTCAGGTTCAGGACTGTAAACAGGTAAAAATTAAATAATTTATTTATTAATTTCAAGATTGATTAGTTCTTAAAATATACAATATTTATTTTTGGTCTTGGTTTGTGTTTATGAATTTGATGTATAATCGATTAGAAATAAAAAAGGACAATTTTTGCTCCAAACTCAAATTTTCTAGTTTCTATATCTATGCAAACCGTGTTATGTAAATTTATATTGTTTAATTAAACAGAATTCACAGTTAAAATACCAAAAGTTTACGAGATTGGGTTGCAAAGATATAGGGATTAAAAATCAGAGTTTTAAAAAATTTGGCGAAAAATTTACAATGTTAACAAAATTTATTGCAACACAAATACTTGTTATAATGTATGTGTTTTCATAAAATATTTGGACTTTTTTGGTTCCTTTTAACCAAATTTTTAAAACCATTTATTTTTTATACGAAATTCATCATGTAGAATATACCTATAGTATAGAAGATTTTCTGGTTTAAGATCCCTGTGTACCACCCCCTCTTCGTGCATATAAGATACTGCAGATAAAACCTAAACAAAATATTTATTAAAATGGCTTTTGTGATAAATGAAAATATTTTTTTTTAAAACGTTCCAATGAAATCTTTCAAGTTTATAGTATTTTTTTTTGTTGAAATATCTAAACTAAAATACTCAATACATCTGCCAATTATGTACTGTACTATGTACTGTGTTCTGTGTACTGTGTATTGTCTACTACGTACTGTCTAACCTGTCGGATGAGATCAGCTGCATCCTTCTCTGTGTAAGAACCTTTCTCAACAATACGGTCAAACAGTTCTCCGCCAGTCACACTGTACATAACAACTATTAGTTTAAGCCCATTGAACACTTTTGGGTTGCATGTAATAGTAGAACAACAGTTTTACAAACTGGTTTTCCGCCCAAATTGTTTATTTTCAGTTTCTAAATCTGGCGGGAAACATGTTTGTGTCTTCATTAACTCCTATTTCTAACTATACATACATTTGAATGCTTTGGCTAAAGCATAAAGTTATTTATGTGAATGTGGACCCCAATAAAAATATTTAAAAGGGTTGAAATTATTAGAATAAAAATTTGTAAGCGATTTCTTGAAAAATTAGTACGGAAGATTTTTTTCAATTTGTATACAACATGATTTCGACATTTTTCAAATAAAAAGATTCGTAACATCGGCTTTTAGATGATGAAAAACAAAGAATTTAGTAACAAAAACTGTAATTTGTGAGCTTTCTCCAGTGCGAACCAGAAAACTGTAGTATTGGAATATGACAATAAAGCAATATTAAGTTAATTTGATATTGTTACAAATTCAAATAGTTTTACAATTAAACTTATTAATTAAAATGGCCTGTTTTCACTACACAATTGACCTGTCATGTTCATTGGACAGTAAAAAGTCATAATTTTAGCCTAAATGTCGTCTTCACATTACAGAGTTTTCTGGTTCTCACTGTAGTGTGAATTTAAAAACTATTTTATAATACAAGAGGACAAAGAATACAATTTAGAATTTATTTCAAGTTTCGTCGTGTTTTCCATTAAGAAAAGTTTGAACATGTTTCCAGTGAAAATATAAATATTTGGCCAAATTTTAAACTTTTCTCCGCTTATCGAAGAATATATCAAACCTTTATTCAAAATTGTATTCTCAAAATTTAGGTATGTACAGTACGGAGAGCAGACAGGGTACGCCAAGAACTAACGTTGTACTGCAATTCAATTCAAAGCTTGCAGTACCCTATTGCACTGTCAGCAACATTCCAAAAATGGAAAAAGAAAATAAACTAAAATGGAAATAATGTTATAAACTAAAAATTTGCGTCCCAAATTTTGTTACAGTTGGTTGCAAGTTTTGATTCACCCTGTCCAGTGTAGAATTAGATTAAATAAACTGTAATAACATGATGTTATTCCGTCAACTGTTATTACAGGTATTAAAGCTAAACAATGTTTAAATAATCAAAATAAAGCAAAGCTAGAGTGCAAACATACCTACAAAAGCAAAAGTAACTAAACGAAAACAAAAAAAAACTTAACAAAATATAAATTGTAACATAACTAAATACAACTAAACGTGACAAAATATAAATTGTAACGTAACTAAATACAACTAAACGTGACAAAAAAACATGACAAAACACATATTTTTACTCACAGCTCCATAACCAAGAACACTTTTGTCTTATCCTCAAAGACCTCCAGTAGAGCGACTATATTCGGATGTTTTAATCTAAAAAGTCAACATTTTTGTTAATTATTTTGAAGAAAACTTACAGCTGCATCACGAGATACACGTTGCTGCGGCTTTCATATGCTTCAAGCAGTTTCACAACATTCTTATGCTTCAACCTTGCAACATATAGAATCGAAATAATATAACTCATTCTGTCCGAGATTGAATTACTATCTCTCAAGTTCTATTTTTCAATCTGTTTAATAACTAAATTCTTAGTAAATGTACCGCCTATGTACAACATTAACTACGGTACATGTGATCCCATGCCTTAAGCGCTTTCTTGTCAATTATCTTGACCGCGTACATATTTCCATCGTCTTTGCTTTCAGCCAGTCGGACTTGAGAAAACGCACCACTGAAAAAAAAAATTTAAAATTTAAAATTTTCGGTTATTTTTCATGAATCAACTTTTACACCGATAGATTTTAGTTTGTAGATATAGATAGTTGAGTAAATAGTAAAATTATAGATTATAGATAGATTTTAGTATGTAGATATAGATAGTTGAGTAAATAGTAAAATTATAGATTATAGATAGATTTTAGTATGTAGATATAGATAGTTGAGTAGGTAGTAAAATTAAAGATTATAGATAGATTTGAAAGATAGAATAGACTATATAAATAGATAGCTAAATATTTTGATAGATAGAAAAAAAACCTCGGTACATAGCAAATACATAAATTCAAATGTTTGACATAAATTAATTCACAATAATGATGAATCTTTTAAACTTTATTAAATAGAGAGTCAAGTTACCTGGCTTATACAGTTTACATTTCTATGGGTCTCTCTTTACATTTACTTTTGAATTATTTTAAAAAAACAAAGCTTTCAAAAAAAAAGTTTTTAATAATTCTAAATTCTGGATTTTATAACATGTTTCAGATCTTGAATGGCTTCTGGTTGCAAGTTGTACAACTTTTCTGCAGATTTACGGAAAAGAATGTTTAAATGCATTTTGCTGACAAACCAACAATTCCTTTTTTTCTCAAATTAACTGATTTAAGTGTATAAATTGTTTAGAAAACTCGTCTTTTAACTCTTATAAAACGTTATTTCAAAAATGAAAAAGGGGGTTTAATGTACAGAATAAAATCTTAAGAACAATAAGTGTTTTTTTATCTTCAGTTTCCAAACTCCAAATTTAAAAACAGGTTTTAAAAAGATTCTAATTTTGTCATTTTAGGATATAAAATTCTGAATTTTAATCTGTTAATCTGATGAAAAACATTAATCCATGTATATCAGCTCATAATTTAATACTTTGTTTTCAAAAGAACAACCTCTAAGATTCTGGATTTTGTTGCGAATCAGCTGCTGAATGTTAATTGTTTAAACTTGTATTTATACTGATTTTGAATCTCTCCTCCATTCTTGATTACATTTCTGGATTTTTCTGGATATATCTTTATACCGATTATTGGGTAGATAATACAAATACGGAGTAAAACGAATAATTATTTATTCGAAAATAGTAATAAATATATATTTTAAACACTCCTTGACATATTTCAATATTAATCTATCAAATAAATACTTGCAGAAAAGAAAAGAATATAAGAAAAAGTTATATTCTGTGTCTAGAGATAATGTGATTAATTTTTTTATATGAACAACAAAAAATATTCTGTAATTCAGAAAATTGGTAATAAATATTTAGTGTTTCAGGAATAACTGAGTAAAATTGAATATTTAATGGAAGAGGAAAAAGTGAGTATTTTGAACCCCAGAACTCATATTATTTGAGATACAGAAGTCCCAAAAAACTCAAGAATCATAAATGTACCAAGAATTCTTAAATTATATTCAATATGACGTGTCACGTGCCTTCAAATTAAATAGAATAAGATCATAAGAAAATTACTGCAGAAAACAAGAAGCTGTTGTCCAAGGTAAATGTCTTATTGTACTTAACTAGAACTGTGATGGCATTGGTACGAAATAAACAAGAATTAAAATTTGACGAATAATAATTGTGTTATGAAATGAAATGAGTTCAAATATCTAAGTCAACTTTGAAAGTCTACGAAAAATGTCATGAACAGTAAAAAAACCGTCATTTTAAATTCCTGTAGTTAGAGAGATCCAAGTTCTAATAAATTACAGACGTGCCATAGTAACTTCATGTCTCTGTATCTATCAATATATCTATCTATCTATCTACTATACATATTTCTACTATTTATCTATCTATCTACAAATCAGTAATTTTCACCAAGATATAGGTATATAATGCATATCTATATCTTGGTATCCTAGAATCGGTATATATATATATATATATGAATCTTTTAATTTTGGTTGTTATACTTTGCATGGGAATATTAACCTTTAAAATGTTTTAGTCAAAACATAAAAGATAGATAGATAGATGATGGATAGATAAATGGATAGCAAAATAGATAAATATATGGAAAGATAGATAGATAGATACTTATACATATAGATAGATAGATAGATAGATAGAAAGATAGATAGATAGATGGATAGATAGATAGATAGATAGATAGATAGATATATAGATAGATAGATATATTAGAAAGATAGATAGATAGATAGATAGATAGATAGATAGATAGATAGATAGATATATAGATAGATAGATATATTAGAAAGATAGATAGATAGATAGATAGATAGATAGATAGATAGATAGATAGATAGATAGATAGATAGATAGATAGATAGATAGATAGATAATAGGTATACAGATAGATAGATAGATAGATAGGATTTAAGAGTAAATTTCCTAGGATTAAATGCTTTCCATCAGCAGAAGAATTTGTTTAAACAGAATTTGATAAAGTTAGGAAAAGAGAGAGGATAGAGGAGGGTCGAAGGATTAAGAAGATAAAAGAAGGATGATGTAGTATTAAGAAGATGAGATAAGGATGTTGAAGGATTAAGAAGATGAGAGAAGGATGATGTAGAATTAAGAAGATGAGAGAAGGATGATGAAGGAATAAGAAGATGAGAAAATTATGATGAAGGATTAAGAAGATGAGAGAAGGATGATGAAGGAATAAGAAGATGAGAGAAGTATGACGTAGGATTAAGAAGATGAGAGAAGGATGATGTAGAATTAAGAAGATGAGAAAATCATGATGAAGGATTAAGAAGATGAGAGAAGGATGGTGTAGTATTAAGAAGATGATAGAAGGATGATGAAGGATTAAGAAGATGGTGGAAGGATGGTTTAGGATTAAGAAGATGAGAGAAGGATGATGAAGGATTAAGAAGATGAGAGAAGGAAGATGAAGGAATAAGAAGATGAGAGAAGGATGATGAAGGAATAAGAAGATGAGAGAAGGATGATGAAGGATTAAGAAGATGATAGAAGGATAATGTAGGTTTAAGAAGATGAGAGAAGGTTGATGAAGGAATAAGAAGATGGTGGAAGGATGGTGTAGGATTAAGAAGATGAGAGAAGGATGATGTAGGATTAAGAAGATGAGAGAAGTATGATGTAGGATTAAGAAGATGAGAGAAGGATGATATAGGGTTAAGAAGATGAGAGAAGGATGATGTAGGGTTAAGAAGATGAGAGAAGTATGATGTAGGGTTAAGAAGATGAGAGAAGGATGATGAAGGATTAAGAAGATGAGAGAAGGATGGTGCAGGGTTAAGAAGATGAGAGAAGGATGATGTAGGATTAAGAAGATGAGATAAGGATGATGTAGGATTAAGAAGATGAGAGAAAGATGATGTAGGATTAAGAAGATGAGAGAAGGATGATGTAGGATTAAGAAGATGAGAGAAGGATGATGTAGGATTAAGAAGATAAGGAATACATATATGAAGACAATATAAAAAGAGAACTAATATCTAATATCTAATATCTAATATCTAATATCTAATATCTAATATCTAATATCTAATATCTAATATCTAATATCTAGATAAAAAAAGAGAATTCTACTCACGTTCCAAGGATATCCTTTAGATCATATTTGTCTTCAACACTCGGCACCTTCTTATCCTTCTTCTCCTCCTTCTTCTCCTCCTTCCCCTTGCTGCTCTTCCCAAACAACGGCATGGTGCACGTAAAATACGCGCGGTTCACTGTTTACTTGATCTGTAACTGTTATCTCGTCACAACCCTATGCGCTCTTGTCTAAGCTTTGTGCTTAACTGTTCCGTGCACCAGAGGCGTTGCCGCGCGTTTAGCCTTGAAAGGTTTACGTTCACCGTATAAGCGCGCTTGATGTCAGGCGCCGGACGATCTACTGACTGTAGGATAGTTTACTCTCTAGAAGAGTTTACAAAAACCAGTTTTTGATGAAGCGTGTGCTGAGAGACGTTGTGAGCACATCTTAACCCTCTCCTGTATACACTGGAATATAGAGATATATCATATATATATATGGAGATATAACGGTTAAAAAATCTATTCAGGGAGATTCGTAAGACTATGGATTAGTAAGATGGCATTTGATTAATTGTGTCACTGTGTGCGTATTTGATATTTAATAAAACAAATAGTGTTAACAGTAGCTGGAAAATTAACTTAATTAGTGAAATAGGTCTGGGTACGCTGCACAATTTCTGCATTGGTATATTTTGACAGTTTCATGTTGTTGCACTGTTATCATATTTAAATGGTTACCCATAACGGATGAAAGACCTTTTCCTTATTGAAGTCGGGTTTTTTTTCGTTACTTAATATGTGCGGCTGCGTCAAACCAAGGTTTTAGTAGCAAAAATTCGTCTTTAAATGTCTTATATTTTACCACGTAAAAATGCAGATAAATCAAATAACATACAAAATCATAAATAAATAAAAACTGTTCTATCATAAAGTTAAACTTTCAATTTTTACACTCTGATTAACTCTAAAAGATGGATTTGAATAAAAAATGCGAATTATCTACCAAGAGCGTAGACTAAAAACTGTTAAAAGAAGTTAAAAGAAAGTTTTCAACGAGTAAAGAAAGTTACGGAGTTATATAATGCCATAAAGTTTTGAGAGCTGAATAATTAAGAATTATAAGGTTTGAGTTAAAAAATTGTATTTCAATATTATATTAAAAAAAATATACTGGGAGTGAGTAAAAAACCCGGAATTAGTAACAATAAAAACAATTTTTTCGGAAGGTAAATGTTTTAGGCTTAAAAAAATGAAAATGTAATTAACAAAATGCAAAAATATTTTTATATTTACTAATGTAATATGTATGAAACTTTGGAATATAATATATAATCGATTTCTAAAGAAAAAATGATTTTTCACAGATAACTGTTCGCAGATTTTTTGTTCTAAGTACCTATCCACTTAAAACATCAACCCTGCAAACATTTTTACAGTGTTCTGTAAAACACCGCTAATCCTGCAGTTGTTTACCCACCCTATATATAATACATTATACATACATACACAGTATTTTTCTATACATCAATCAATGGAACGAAGCATTAAATCAAAACTATGATAAAAAGAGTTCAAACTTTTAATAAAAACAAAAAAAAAATTTAAAGTATCAAATAAAAATTCATTAGAAATAAATTAGGATTGAACTTTGATGGTTTCTTTCCTTTCACTAATCTTCTAAAAGGACTAAAAAAGAAAGAAGAAAAGTTTAAATCTATTTATTTAAAGGATTGAATTGGATTCAGCCACTAAAACTTAAAGCCTTCAAATTTTTGTCTTATTAACTAAAACGCAAAAATAAGAATTAAGAATGATAGAAAAAAATGTATCTAGTTTCTTTAGTTGTAAACTGGAATTCAATGAAAAGAAAAATTTATGCCATTTAAATTGCATAGTCTAAACTTCTGAAGGTTAATTGATGACGCAATATTCAAAGAGCACAAGGAGAAATTAATGAAAAGGAATCAAAGTGTGGACGCATATTGATGACGCAAATAAGTGTGACATACATACGGTACCAGTACAAACGTCAGACCCACAAACAAAGAGAATAGAATATATATTAGAGGGGAATTTACTAGAAAAAAGTGTAAAACGGCAATTTTGTTGTACTGTTTCCATACTGCAGGTGTACTTCACATATTTATGCTATATAACCTTTTGGGCCCTGGNCCCTCTTGAATTATCTGGAATGGTAAATATCCCGCCATATCTTGCCAAATGGTTGACTAGATTTAATCTCCTAATGACGCGAAATGAATAAATCATCTATGTATTTTTTATTTCTGAACTCATGTCAGAACCATTTACTTAGATAATGAAGCTTGGATGAAATGCTATATTTTATAAATTGACAGGAAATCCAGAACGGTGTTTTCTGATTTCCAGAATTCAGAACGCAGTATATGCTGGTTTCCAGAATTCAGAACCCTGAATGCTGGTTTCCAGAATTTAGAACCCTAAATGCAGGTGTCCAGATTCAAAACCCTGAATGCAGGTTCCAGAATTCAGAACGCTGCATGCTGGTTTTCAGAATTCAGAACGCTATATGTGGGGTTCCAGAATTCAGAACGCTGAATGATGGTTTCAATAATTTGGAACCCTGAATTCATGTTTTCAGAATTCAGAACGCTGTATATGCTGGTTGCCAGAATTCAGAACCCTGAATTCAGGTTTTCAGAATTCAGAACGCTGTATATGCTGGTTTCCAGAATTCAGAACCCTGAATTCAGGTTTTCAAAATTCAGAACGCTGTATGCAGGTCTTCATAATTCAGAACCCTGAATGCAGGTTTCCAAAATTTAAAACGCTGTATGCTGGTTTCTAGAATTCAGAACGCTGTATGCTGATCTCCAGAATCCAGAACGATGTATGTAGGTTTACAGAATTCAGAACGATGTATGCTGGTTTCCAGAATTCAGAACGATCTATTCTGGTTTCCGGATTTAAGAACGCTGTATGCTGGTTTCCAGAATTCAGAACGATGTATGCTGGTTTCCAGAATTCAGAACGATCTATGCTGGCTTCCAGAATTCAGAACGATCTATGCTGGTTTCCAGAAATTCATTCAAACGTGTATATCCGTATAGAGCTATACATATGCGGTGCAGATTGAATATCATGTAGACGTATAGTTTCAAGTTACTTTCCATTATAATGGAATGTAGACGTATAGTTTCAAGTTACTTTCCATTTATAATGGAATGTAGACGTATGGTTTCAAGTTACTTTCCATTATAATGTAATGTATACGTATAGTTTCAAGTTACTTTCCATTTATAATGGAATGTAGACGTATAGTTTCAAGTTACTTTCCATTATAATGGAATGTTGACGTATAGTTTCAAGTTACTTTCCATTTTTAACAAAATGTAGTCGTATAGTTTCAAGTTACTTTCCAATATAATGGAATGTATACGTATAGTTTCAAGTTACTTTCCATTTATAATGGAATTTAAAAACGTATAGTTTCAAGTTACTTTCCATTTTTAATAAAATGTAGTCTTATAGTTTCAAGTTACTTTTCGTTTTACTTTTCAGAATTAAACATTATTCAACCCAAAAAACTGACACATCTTTCTACACTATTGATCAGATAAAGGTTTAAACGGTACTGTTGTGAATTTAACATGCCCTTCTAGATCTGGAGGGTTACTTGAGGATCACAAAAATCGAAACAAATTCAGAATAAAAAAATACATAAGCAAATTAGAGAATATAGAATATAGAATATAGAATATAGAATATACATATCAAAGTACAGAACTTAGCGCATAGCATACATTACTCGGAACATGGAATACAGTACACATAATAAAGAATTCAGAATAATTTGCAAAAATATACCTTTTCTGTGAGCTCTAATAACATTCTTTGTTCACATAAGTTCATATATTTCCTCTGAAAACAATTATAATTAAAGTTTTTGAAAAGCTAGTTTTCAAACTTTGGTTGGTAGACTTTGACGTTTAGTTTGGTTTTGGCAGATGTTGATAGATTGTACGTGCAGGTTTACTCAAACTATCTCTGAATTGGAGGACATTTGGAGGCCGTACTGCGGTTGGTTGGGGNAGGGAGGTACAATACATAGATACTTAACAGTCAGGGAGGTACAATACATAGATACTTAACAGTTAGGGAGGTACAATACATAGATACTTATCAGTCAGGAGGTACAATACATAGATACTTAACAGTCAGGAAGGTACAATACGTGGATACTCAACAGTCAGGGAGGTACAATAAATAGATACTTATCAGTCAGGAAGGTAAAAAATAAAATTTACTATGTTTTTCCTGCATAATGTTTTTTTAATATTTGATATTTCATATCCGTCTCCTGGTGATCATTTCCTGAAAAAATTATATTTGATACTATAATATTCTATATTATTAGTTTTACTTATTTTATTTATATTTTATGTTCATTTCTACATCTTCTCTTTCTCTCTATCTAACTGGGGAAACGGTTCATGAAGTATAGTACAGTATACGTACAGACTTACAGGCAGCTACAGCAAGTAGTAAAGTATACGTACAGACTTACAGACAGCTAGAGCAAGTAGTAAAGTATACGTACAGACTTACAGGCAGCTAGANAGTTTCTTTAGATAGTAGTTTCTTTAGATAGTAGTTTCTTTAAATAGCAGTTTCTTTAGATAGTAGTTTCTTTAGATAGTAGTTTCTTTAAATAGCAGTTTCTTTAGATAGTAGTTTCTTTAGATAGTAGTTTCTTTAAATAGCAGTTTCTTTAGATAGTAGTTTCTTTAGATAGTAGTTTCTTTAAATAGCAGTTTCTTTAGATAGTAGTTTCTTTAGATAGTAGTTTCTTTAAATAGCAGTTTCTTTAGATAGTAGTTTCTTTAGATAGTAGTTTCTTTAAATAGCAGTTTCTTTAGATAGTAGTTTCTTTAGATAGTAGTTTCTTTAAATAGCAGTTTCTTTAGATAGTAGTTTCTTTAGATAGTAGTTTCTTTAAATAGCAGTTTCTTTAGATAGTAGTTTCTTTAGATAGTAGTTTCTTTAAATAGCAGTTTCTTTAGATAGTAGTTTCTTTAGATAGTAGTTTCTTTAAATAGCAGTTTCTTTAGATAGTAGTTTCTTTAGATAGTAGTTTCTTTAAATAGCAGTTTCTTTAGATAGTAGTTTCTTTAGATAGTAGTTTCTTTAAATAGCAGTTTCTTTAGATAGTAGTTTCTTTAGATAGTAGTTTCTTTAAATAGCAGTTTCTTTAGATAGTAGTTTCTTTAGATAGTAGTTTCTTTAAATAGCAGTTTCTTTAGATAGTAGTTTCTTTAGATAGTAGTTTCTTTAAATAGCAGTTTCTTTAGATAGTAGTTTCTTTAGATAGTAGTTTCTTTAAATAGCAGTTTCTTTAGATAGTAGTTTCTTTAGATAGTAGTTTCTTTAAATAGCAGTTTCTTTAGATAGTAGTTTCTTTAGATAGTAGTTTCTTTAGATAGTAGTTTCTTTAGGTAGTAGTTTCTTGTTATATTTCTAGCTGCAAGTAAGAATATCATGTAACACTAAATAGGATTATAATGAAATGTGATATCTATCTAACTATCTATCTGTCAATATATCTGTATTTCAATCAATTCTTCCTTCAATCTATCTGCCTATCAATCCATCTGTCTATTAAATTTATATGTCTATCAATCTGTCTGTCTATTAATCTATATGTCTATTAATCTGATCTTTCTATTTATCTAAATCTATCCATTAGTCCTTTTCCTTTCAGTGAAAGCATACAAAAATTGATATTGTTAGCAATATAAATGTCATTTTGGGTGCTTTGGATGCGTTGGATTCAAATGATTGACAATTTATATATCTATATCGACATATCTATCTATCTATCTATCTATCTATCACTGCCTGTTTATACCATCTAGTTCTACTACGCCCTTCATACCTGACTATCTATCTATCTATTGATCTATTCTATCTGTCTATCTATCTCCAGCTACCTGTAAAGCAAGGTAGTACTGGCCTATACCCTGTATACCTGTGTCAACCACACTGAACCAAACCGTCGCAAAAACAAAACAGTTTTGGATATTTTAAAAATTCGATTCTTTAGATTGTGTACATAAACATTACATGCTGTGACCCTAAAGAATTGTCTTACGTGACACATTACATATACAACACATTTACGTTTATACATTTACATATTTATATGAAATATAATATATTTTTGAACTTTTAAACCAAATATATCACATTTACCTTTCAATGTAAATTTTTTAGATAAATATAGAGTATAATATCGGAGAAATGATCTTTTATATAAAAAACAAAACACAAAATATTATTATTTGACATAGTAACATAGTTCTCATTTACTTTAATGATTTTAATGAAAAAAAATGAGGAAAAAAAGTTGAAAAGTTGATTTCATTTTAAATTATTTAAACTATTTCATTATTTATATTTTGAGGTGTAGTTGATTTTTAAAAAACTAATCTTTAAAACTAATCTTTAATATCTGTACTATCTCAGTATTAGAAATGCATTTTTAATCGTTATATTATGCCTTTGAGAGTTATCTTAAGAACCGAATATTTAAAGAATTTTAAACTTTTCTTTAAATAATTTTTGGTGTTTTTATTTCTCTTTCTTCCTTAACCCTATCAGCTGTTTGTTCTGGTCTAGTAATGGTTTGAGGGAGGGGGGATTTTATTTTTCCCTTTTGTAAAATGCCGTTAGAGTTGATATTGTGTTCACTAAAGGCTCACGGTGGAGGAGAGGAGGGTGGGGAAAAATTTAAATGAAATTTTAAACCCATGGAATTTTTAAATGGCATATTCTTCATATGTAAATGAAACCCTGACATGTCCGGGGGTGGGAGATGGAAAATGTGATAAAAGCGTTTGCATACATTAAAAAAAATATAAGTACTAGAAGTTGACCCCTTTCTCTAGTTGCACCCCAAGTTCTTCAGTCACCTCATTTTTTTGGGATAGGAGAGATGAAGGACGTCGGAAAAAATGAAGAAAAAAAATGTATTTATAAGTTTTCGTCATTTTTTCACACTTTTCACAGTTAAAATAACGATACCCTTTCCCTGTTTCTAATGTTACGAGACTGGCTGAATCTTCAATCTGTAATCTTTGTATGATTATTATGTCTAAACTACTCACCTTATCTTTATGTTTACCTTCATGAAAAAGCATCAAGTTTATAGTTTACAGTTTACATAGTCAAAAATGCTTTCAAAATTGGAACGCTGTGCGTAAATTTTTTTTTTTTTCAAGAAAAGCTTTTTAGTTTTTTGGAGGGAGAGAAGAATAATGCCAATAATAATATTTATAAGAATTTTTCTTTCGAAATACAATTTTTACCTATCCTGATCCATCACAAAAAAGGAGTTGTGCTTAAAAAATGCGCGATTTCAAGCTTAATAAATTTTTTTTTAAATATTGTGGAGAATTGAAAAATATTTATTTATTTAGAAATATTCTAGTTTTTTCTTCAGATTTCAAGATGGGGGGGAGTACTTACTCCCAGGATACGATAGCAACAGAGAAACAGGCAGCTCAGAGGTAATTAGGGGATCAAACATTCAACTAATTTATCAATTAAATGATCAAATAATTGGCCAATTAATTAATCAATTCATCAATTAAATAATCAGTCAACAAAAGGAGTCAGATATCAATCATTCGCGGATTTCAAAAAATAAATTAATTATGCAACAAATTAATCAATTATTTGTGCAATTCTATAATCAATTAATTATGCAACTAAATAATCAATCAATTATGCAACAAAATAATTAATTAATTACACAATTCTATAATCAATTAATTATGCAACAGAATAACCAATTAATTACGCAATTCTATAATCATTCAATTTCTTAACTCAACTGAAAAACCATTAAATTGGTGTAAGGCCAAAGCCTAGAAACTTTAGGAGTTACACTTGACCAATAATATTTCTATCTGAAGTCTCTTGTTCTCGAGAAATCGATATAAAACGGTGTCCGAGTTATTTTTTACGAAACTTCTAAATTATACGTGGCATGGTATTTGAATCAAAGTTTGAATAGATCATATTCAGCAAATATGGAACTAATCTAAAACTACGTTCACCCAGAGGTGTATAGAAATTTTAGATACGCTCCTAGTTTGAAGTTTTCATTTTTAGGTTTCTTTATACTTTATACTTTTGATGACGATTTTTTGGCCGCCAGGTGTCTCTGCTCTCGATATTTCTTGGATGGGAAGTTGACAATTGTTTAAATTCCCTGATTTTTTATTTTCAGGACTTCCCCAATCTTGTTCAATGCATGTGTGGCGGGATTCACAGGTAATTGATTATCATTATTTATTATCATTATTATTATCATTATTATTATTATTATTATTATTATTATTAATATTAATATTGATTATAACTATAACTAAGGTTTTATTATAATGATCATCATATTAATATCAACTTTACTTTTCCATGATTTTATTATAAATAGGAGGTGTATTACTCCTAATGTCCTTCTGTTCCCCGTATTGGCTTCAATCTTGGAGTGATACCGCCTCTCCTTTCACCAATATGGGACTATGGGAGGTCTGCTTCTACAGATTCAGGTATCTATCTATAGCGCCCCTTTTCCCCTGTTTCCCAGCCAGGTACCTAACCCCCCTTTTTTCAGGTATCAACCTCCCCCCTTTCTGTTTTTCCCAAATTAATTTATTCAGAGGTTAAAAGCTCTCAACAAAATTGTATGAGAATTTTGCCAATTACATACATGTCTATGGCAACAGTAAAGTATAAGTAAATTCTGAGGCCTAAGCAAAGGCCAAGGAGTTGCGACACTTTAAAGACGACCCAGTCTGAGCAGTCTCTGGATCTAATTAAGGTATCTAAATCTACCCCCCATCTTTTTAAATATA